>NW_028280805.1:17500-266364 GCF_059751285.1 Brachycentrus maculatus
GTAATTTACCAGATAATCTGATGATTTCAACTAGATGAGTATAGGATAAGGGGGGTGAGATTTTATGTACGGAGTTTTCGTTGCAAGGTAAAAATTTAATGACAAATGTGGATACGCGTATATCACTCATTTTCCTTCTGTCACGTTTCCCCATTTCAAAACAAAGCTGTCGTTCGAAATCCATCAAAAAGTTTCTGACATTGAAAAATAAATGGCGTTGACGTACCATGTGGCTTTATCTGTATTTTAGATATTATTCAGGAATTTAAAATATACATTATAAATACATTCATCACATATAATTATTAATAATATTTTTTGGTGAAGCTTTGAAGATTTTTTTTCTTCTAATATCGTCAAGTATTTAAGTTTAATTTCGAATAGTAAAACAAAAATTAATATATTATTAAATCTCTTCATCGAACACTTATCCACACCCCAATGGTATTATGCTTAGGGCACTGCATCATATAAATGCAGTGTTGTCTTGATCGTTTAACACATGAAGGAAAGGTGATCAGTACTCCGCTTCAGGTACTAGTCCAGGGAAATATTGAATAAATATCAGAGTGAAACATTTATTTGACCCCCCCCCCCCTACGATTCGAACCCGGGACCTTCAGCACGGTATCTGTGCATGCTAACCATTACAATACGGAGGCGGCAAAAGGATGAGGCGGAATATCACTATTTACCAAGTGAAATTTAATTTAAAAGTAATGGAATTTGCCACTAAGTGACTGGCAAAGCAATCAGTGAATTACATCAAATTATCAAAAAAACTCATAAAAGGTGTAAATTTTTTTAAAATATTTGTTGAGGTCGTCACCAAAAAGTTACATTTCCAATATTGCACAAAAAATACTTTTAATGCAAATCTTTTCATTTTACTGTATTCTATCGAAATCTTCATTAAAGTTGCGACAAAACGTGACCAATCCTGTGTTAAACTTATGTATATAAAAACATTAAATCGCACCAAAACGTAAAAATTTCATAATCATGTATCACTCAATTCTGGGTGTTTTGCCAATAAATAAAAAATAAAAATAAAACAATTTTATAAGCTAGATTTCCTGATTACTTAAAATCATTTGTAATGGAAATGTAACGTTTTGTTGTGGACCTCCACATTTATGATAGTAAAATAATAAAAAGGCAGCATATCGCTCACTCCTTTCAACAACGTCAAATATAAAAAAACTTGATTTTTCAGGAGAACGTTTTTATAGTTTAAAAATATAATAAAATGCATGAAAAATAAATATCAAGCCACTTATTAAACTTTTTACTGTGCAACAGATCTTTTTAGGTTGAACATTAGGTTTTTTCTCCATTTGGAAAATATTAAGTATATATTTTTTTTAATTTAACAATACCTTTTCTTCAAAATGCAAAAACAACACTTTCTGCCCTGTAGCTGGTAAATATTATGTTTTGAATATTGAAAGCATTAACTTTGTGAGTTGAAAGCATTAACATGTGAGTGGATCAGAACACAAAGTATTTTTATTTCTCGAAATAATATAGGTAAATAGTAAGTTTAAAATATGCCGCTTTTGCTGGGATATAGTACGTTTACTGGGCATTCCGAAAACATGCACAACTGAAAATTGACGAATTTTGATATATGACATTGTTGAAAGGAGTGAGCGATATGTGCAAGTTGCTTCACAATCTGGGATTCCAATATATGTGTGATATTATAACGTCTTTAACCATTTATTTCTCATATGCGGGTCTCGTGTTTCAGTATCTGCGTGACTGTAGTGGTACTAAACGTCCACTTCCGGTCCCCGCAGACCCACCGGATGGCGCCTTGGGTCAAAAGGGTATTCATTCACATCCTCCCCAGGCTTCTTTTCATGAAGAGGCCCCAATATAAATTCGACACAACGAGGTAAGTACCTTACCCTGTCTTGTTTTTTTCCCCTTTTATAAAATATAGTATAAATCGTATAAAATAAAACCGCAAAATTTATTCTTATTTTTAACCCTTATCCGCACCCAATGATGAATGGGTTTATAAATAAATACTGAGATATTCTTATGTACCTATCTATTTATTTTCTGTTTGTTTTTTTTTTGTCACTTAAAAATATTAAATTATTTTTTATACTGTACTTTTTTCCAAACGAAAATTCCTAATTCTTCTTCTTCTAACCCTTATCCCCACTCAATGGTGCATAGGGCACTACATCGTTTCGACGCAGTATTATCTTGATCGATGCTCACATGAAGGCAAGATCACTCCTGCGATTCAGGGACCAGGGTAATATGATATAAATATTATAGTGTAAAATTACTGCTATTTATTTTCAACCCCCCCTGGAAATCGAACCCGGTTCCTCCAGCACGGTAGCTATACACCACGGAGGCAGACAAACTAAATTTACAAAAGTTTACTTATTAATTTTTTTATTTAAAGAGAAATATTTGTATTTTTTATTATTTACACAAATATTTCAATTTCATTTTATTTCTATGAGCCTAAGCGGCTCATTATTAGAAATAGGTATCAAATTGTGGTAGAGTGGGTTCGAACCGAGAAACTCTGACTTAAGAATCCGCGACACTAACCACGGGACCACAACCCGACACATTGAACTTTTTTTTAAATATGTTTTTATATTATGTATAAAAGTGTTTGTGTACAATTAAAACATTCACATTAAATTATTTTTTATGTCGCAACGATCGATGTTTGGAGATAAAACAAATGTACTTAAAAAAAAACATCAAAAAATTTGTCAGAACTTTTAAGCATTTATTTATTACATTTAAATTTTGTACTAACTTTTCAATGGTGAAACTGCATTTTATTGAATAAAATAACAATTATTCTACCTCAATAACCCATTGTGGTAATGTCTTTGAAGAGACATTAATTTTCATGATTTTGGTTCATAAATACCATAGTTTTTTTTCTTAATATTTAAACAAAAGTTGTTTCTACACATATGAATATTTTACCTTATATGTTTTACTTTAAGTAATTAAATCGTAATGAAATTGTCGAAATCAAGAAAGAGAGCTTAGTAAATTAAAGCTGAACTTGATCCTTTATTTAAGAATTAATTTATTAGAAAATGTAGGAACGAAATCCGTTTTATCTTTAAGTGTGTAGTGAAGTAGAGTATATCTAATTTATTACTCTCAATCAAGTGGACATTGGAATGCTTCTGGAATCTTCGGTATTCCAGCTTGATTCTGTGTAACTGCATACAAGGAATGTCTATATGTGTCGCCTACTTTCAAAATCCACCAGATCCAATTTTATAACATTTTAAAATAAATACTCTATCGGAATGCCAATTGTGGGTTTTATTATTTAAAATACTTAAATACTTGAAAACCCTGCTAAAAATACTTAAAAAAAGCGTTGTATTTCAAATTCCGCTATATTCGTGGAACTTGCCTTCTGACCCTTATCGGCCAATCAGAGAGCGGGAATAGGTCAAAAATTAAGATGACGTCATTATCGGTTTGTGTCTTGTGTTTTTTATTTAATACTGAAAAAAAAACAAAATTTTAAAATTCTCTATTTCATAATATTTTATCTAAAAATAGACAAATCTTTAAAACATAAATGTTACCCGGAGAATTTGCATTTTTTAGAAAATCGACTTAGATGGATCTGGCGGATTTTGAACACAGGCGACACATATATGTAATACCTACGTATTAACAATATTACCTACACATTCATACACCACATTCTTCGTGAAAGAATTAGCACGTTACTGAGCAGTAGATATACTCGTCCAACTCGTGTTAGCCTGGTAGCAAGAATTTTTTAACATCATTCTTTCCGATTTTACCTTTTTAACTCTAGTACCTCAATAAAGAGACTTACTCACATAAGGGCGCTTGACCACTACCCGGAATTACACGGAATTTTACCGTCCGGCACGTCAGTTAGCGTTTTAAAAGGATGATTGGCTTTGATTGGCTTGTGCTTTTGTCGATATTTCTTCAGATCGGTGCTCTTGATCGGTGCATGAACACGTTGCACGAAAATTCGATCACGCTAAGCTGTCGTAGTCATTTTCATTTTTCAAAATCGGACTCCCGGACGGTGAAATCTCGTGTAGTGGACAAACGCCCATAGTGATTTAAAAACATACGTATGAATCTTAAATTTCTCCTCACTTTTTCTGTTTTTCTGATAAGTAACCAAATAATATTCGGTTGAAATAGTAATAACACTATGAAGGTTTGTGGTTTTAGCCTAAATTTACTCCTCGCATTTCTGTCAGCCTGTTAAATACTCAAGGTTTATGATTCTAATAAACAGGGGATTGAGACAAATTGTTTAGCAAAATTTTCATGGCCTTCACACATCTGTCAACCTGGTAACTAAGTATGCGAGCCGGATTAAAGTCGTGGTACATTACTTTCGGAAACTATATGAGCAATTAGTAGGATTAATTTTGTCTATTGTCTTCTAAACAATGCAGCAAACTCCGAGCTTCTTACGATTGTGTAGGCTTCTATTTAGGACACCCTCCATTCCAAAACCATGGTGAATAAGACTGTGAAACAAACTTTGTAAGATACTATGATATAAATACGACTGACACTGTACACCGATTTATGCTCTGATCCTTAGATATGTAAGTAGTCAAAAAGCAGAATCTATTTTTTGTTTTCTAATGGGCAAAGTAAAGGTATACATATATCGCTCACTCCTTTAAACAACGTCAAATATCAAAAACCATCAATTTTCAGTTGTGCATGTTTTCGGAATGCCCAGAAAATGTACTATATCCCGGCAAAAGTGGCATATTTTTAACTTAATATTTACCCGCTACAGAGCAGAAAGTGTTTTTTTGCATTTTGAAGATAAGGTATTGTTCAATTATTTATAAATATACAAAATATTTTTCAAATGGAGAAAGAACATTCAGGTTTTACCTAAAATAAATCTGTTGCATAGTAAAAAGTTTAATAAGTGGCTTGATATTTATTTTTAATACATTTCATTATATTTTTAAACTTCAAAAACGATCTGCTGAAAAATCAAGCTTTTTGATATATTGTTGAAAGGAGTGAGCGATATGCGTAACTTAGTCAGGCAGATTCAAAATCTATCCACTTGTAATAAATTTCACTTGGTAAATTTCACTATATCTTAACATCTTTTATGACACGTGTTTCGATGCATTCAGATTTTAGTGGTATTCACGATGTAAAATATTAAAACACATAATCTGTTCATTTCCAGGATTTTCAATCCATCAATTTTTATCAAGATCATGATTTGTGTCGATTTTTTTTCTCTACTTATTACATACATAAGATAATATTCCCGATTAGTAATTTATATTTCTCATTTTGGGACATGGGATTACGGTTAACAAGACTGGAACACAAATAATAAAGAAACAAAAAAGATTAAAATTTTGGACATTTACGGATCTTACGACCGTTATAGGCTGGTATAAGTTATCACTTTACATATGTATAACATTCACCAATTCCACCTATGATTGACAACCTCAGTACTCAATTTTTTTAAACTTCTATAGATATTGTTCAAATTCTAAACATTGTGCTTGAATCACTAGAACTTCACTGAGACATCTTTGGTGAGTTGAAAGAAGCTTTTTTACTGAGCATAAAATCTTTAATTTGTCTGTGAGGTTTGATTCCTGGATTATACATGAAAAACACATGAAAATATCCTTTTCATTTTATTTTTTCACCCTATTATTTGACCAATTATTTATTTACAACATTTTGAGTGTGTCCAAATACTTGTTCACAAATCTGAATTATCTACAATTATGGGTGTTAATTATTTTATAATTTTTGGACATCTCAACATAGATGAAGAAGAATATGGATATATTCCATAGAGCAGAAACTATGTCATTTGTATGTGAGGTCTGAATCCTGGATTATAATCACATACATGAGAAACGTCAGAAAATATCCAGACTTCCATATTCTTCTTCATCTATGTTGAATGAATAAAACTAGGTAAGTAATTATTTGGCTGATGATTATACAGGTCCATTAATTTGATCCGAGCTATGTTTATCTCTATAAATACGGTATGAAGTGTACCCTTGTTAGGACATCTTACCTTAGGTAAACAACTGACCAAGTCTACCGATCATTGTACACAGTTATTGTGGCTCAAGTCATGGAGGAATGAATAATTTCCCAGCAGGTTACTAAGTGCTCGGATGTTCCTGACACATTATGAATTGGCTAAATTAATGCCCTACAACTATAGACTACTCTGACGTGGAGGGGTTTAGACAATCTGCTTTGTATGGGAATCAGTTGAGTCAAATTTATTACTACAGCAAACATTATAAGACACTCATGGACCTACTTGCGATTAGGCCTTTATGACTGATATTTATCTTTATTGCAAACCTTGGGGTGTATGTGAGTGTGCGAGCAGGTTCATGTGATATACACATATCGCTCACTCCTTTCAAGAACGTTATAAATCAAAAAACTTGATTTTTCAGGAGAACGTTTTTAAAGTTTTAAAAATAAATATCAAGCCACTTATTGAACTTTTTATCGTGCAACAGATCTTTTTAGGTAAAACCTGAATGTTTTTTCTCCATTTGAAAAATATTTAGTAAATTTAAAAAAAAAATTAAACAATACCTTTTCTTCAAAATGTACCTAGCTGGTAAATATTAAGTTAAAAATATGCCGCTTTTGCTGGGATATAGTACATTTTCTGGGTATTCCGAAAGCATGCACAACTGAAAATTTACGATTTTTGATTTATGACGGTCTTGAAAGGAGTGAGCGATATCTTAAATTCATTCGTTTGCTCACAACGTGTTGGGTGTGTTCGAATCCTTGTTCACAAATCTGGGTTTCTCCACTTGAGTAAAATGGTAAAAAGTTGAGTTGTGTGGTTGTCAATCCATGGTAAATGTTACACGAGTATAAAGTGATCGCTTAAACCTGTCTATGATATGTCGTAAGCCCTGTAAATACTAAGACTTCCATATTCTTCATCATCTATGTTGAGATGTCAAAATTTAATAATTTATTTGTTACAAATATATACGTACATATACAAACATACATTTATATGGTATGTACATTTATTACTTTTTTTTAAATGCAAAGAATCACCTTATTTGTGTCTTGTCGGTAAAATTCTTTTATGCGTACTTTTTTAGTTATTTTAGTCTATTTCAGCATAATGATACACACGAGAAAAGAAAAAAAAAGTAGAAATACAAATTGGGCACCAATACAATTTTTTCAATGTTAATATAAATGAAATATGAAGTTATGAAAAACAATTTATCACCATTTACATTTTTTTTTAAAAACTTTGTACTAGTGCAATATTTTCATATTTTTTTTATAAATGATAAAATAACAAAATCTTCAAAGTTAACGTTAAATCGTGTCTTCAACTAGACCAACCATATCATCCAATATTTTGTTAACTACGTGCAAAATTAAAATAATTTGAGCACTTACCAAAGCTGCGAATCTAAAATTCACTCATAAATTAACAGATGTATTTTTACTTAAGTTTTACTTGGTAAATACCACTTTTTCTTAAAATGTATAGTGACATTTGTTTCGATGCATTCTCTTTCATTTTCAAACACCTTTTACCTTAGTTTTTGTATATTTTGATTGATCAAGGTGTATTTTGATTAATTTATTTCCGTTAACTGATTTACAGCATCCAAGAATCCGACATAAATTCGCAAGCGTTAGTAGTTCAATGAACTCTGTCAAGTAATTACCTATACATTCGTGAGAATAATATATATTGTTTAATCTAAACGCAATTAACAAACTCTCCCCATTGCCTCCCTTAAAAGCCGCAAGCCCGTTTTGAATTTGGCGTGTCACAGTTCCCTTCCCTGCCCGAACCGACGTGATAAATCGAATTTGGCAATTATATATGCACGACCACGAGTCGTCAAACACCGGAGCAGCCATCGAAATTTACTATACGTTAAGTTATTAGCATTACTGAGCAAGTGTCACTAGTTGTGCATTAAATCTTATACGTGTGGTGTTCTAATTGGTCTTATAATTCCGTTTATGTAGAGGTGTGTATCGAGCTTTTCCCGGCAGAACACTGTAACGGTAAAAATATAATTTTACAATACTTTTTTATATCGTCTTGCACCCAATACCCTCATAATTATATGTTTTCCCTTTAATTTAAATGAGCTTTCGCCCAGCTAGTTGTGATGTGAAAACAAAGTGGAAAAATTGGATGTGATTTGAAACAAATTTGAATAAAATAATAAATTTAAAAATACCAATTACAAAAATAATTCAATTTAATTTTTAAAAAAACTAAAGAAATTCAATTTAAATTTCTCTGGTCCACTTTAATTTTTTGACTATTTTAAATAATCTTCATCGTCCACTTTAAGTTTTACTATTACACTTATTGGTTTGGCCGGTACTTATCGGTAGTACGTTTTGAATTTCGAACGACGCCCGACTGCCCAAATAAAAGACAAAAACAAAAGTAAAAATAGTTGCAATTTGACTCTTCACGCGGGCGCTATATATATTGAATTGTTGTGAATACCTCGCTGTATTTTGTGACCCCATCACCACCATCAAGAGAGAATCGCCCTGATCCCAGCGCTGGATCAAGACCATCTATAAGAATAAAAGGTTAGTTCTTTATTCATACGTGCTATTTGATATTTATCGAACTCGCCGTCCCTTGGTACTTGAAAGTTCGAGCATAAATCATCGAACTAACTCGGGAGAGTATCACGACTCCAAATCGATCTAAATATTTCAACCTTGTAGAATCGTCGTCTTATTGTTAATACCATAAGACTGGTCCTTCGAATAACTATTTTTTTTGAGTTTCATTTCGCACTGTGGCGAAACCATTTTTGGTCCTTCGAGCCGGATTTACATATTTACGATTACTAGCGTACCTATTTACGATTGCGAGCGTTTCGGATTTGGTGTCAATACTAAATTCGATATTTAAATTCCTTGTGAATTTGTTTCCCTTTGATAATATTGCTACTGCAATAAGCATTACGTAAACATGAATGATAAAATACAACTTAAATTGGCGAAAGCAAAAAAAGATTATATTTTGGCGAAAATCGAAGAGCTACATAAACAAGCTCAAAATGTTTATCAAAGTCAAAAAGAAACGCAAATTACACAAGAATTTAGATTTAGAGTACAGGCATCGGAAATTGACAATCTTTTTTCCGAATTTAAAAACTTATGTGATAATGAAAACGTGTTGCAAATGAAGTTAAATCCAGATTTTCATCCGAATTTTGAGAGCTTGACAGTTTTCAAAAGGAAGTTTTATTTTGTTAAAGACACACTTATACGGATGACAAAAATTTCTGAACTCGAGTCGTCAAATACTTCGCAACCAATTATAGGTGTAACAAATTTAGTTTTAAAATCGCAGTATGATCCTAGTTATAATTTAAGTATTCAACCACTAGTTTTAAATAAGATAACCGATAACCTTCCAGTTTCCGAGATTAATACCTCATCTCTCAACTATTTAAATAACTTGTCCTTAGCCGACAGAGACTTCCACATTTCAAGACCGGTAGACATATTACTGGGTGCTGAAGTCTTTACTGAAATTCTGCGAGATAAAAGAATACGTGGACCGCCAGGAAACCCAGACGCTATAGAGACCGCATTTGGGTTTATAATTGAAGGTTCGGCCAATTCTTTGATAAGTTACGATAAGGACGATACTCGTCCTCCTATTCATAATTTTTTGACTACTTCTAAGGAATCAATTGAGGCACTAGTATCCAGATTTTGGACATTAGAAGAAGCACCTTCGAGTGAAAAACCAAGTTTTTCATCTGAGGAAAAACAGTGTGAAGAATTTTATAAATCAAACATACATCGGGATAGCACTGGGCGCTACGTCACAGCACTACCCTTTAATAGAGATCCATCTTGTTTAGGAGATTCACTTACAACTGCGACACTTCGCTATCAGAAGTTAGAACGCAAAATTAATCAAAATGACACTCTGCGTCGTGACCATGATAAGGTCATGGAAGAATATCTCGAAAATAAATTTATTTCTCCCATACCACTTAGTAATTCTAACGAGCCATTTTATGTCATACCTCATCACGGAGTTCAACGAGCGGACAAACTTACTACAAAACTTAGAGTTGTCCTAAACGCCAGTCAGGTGACTACGTCGGGTCTTTCTCTGAATGATTGTTTACATCCAGGTCCTAATTTACAAGCAGAATTACCCGCCGTTATTCTAAAATTCAGATTATTTCCAATTGCACTCAGCGCGGATATCAAGCAAATGTTTCTAAATTTAATTGTACGTCCTGAAGATCGTCGTTTTCTCAATATCCTGTATAAATTTAAAACTGATGACGTAATAGAGATGTACCAGTTTAATCGCGTGTGCTTCGGTTTGAGATGTAGTCCTTACTTAGCTATGCGTACCGTAAAGCAGCTAGCTAAAGATGAATACGATAAATATCCATACGCTGCCAAAATCGCGTCCGAAGATTTTTATATGGACGATTTAGGCACGTCCACTCGCACAACGGAAGAAGGTGTTAAGTTAGCGCTTAGTCTAATTGAACTTTTCAAATTAGGAGGTTTTGAATTAGTTAAATTTGTAAGCAACTCGGCGGAAGTAATGAATGCTATTCCGGAAAGTAATCGTTTAACTTGTAAAGTAAAATTTGACAATGAAGAGGATAACCTTAAGATTCTTGGATTAGATTGGTGTCCTAAGGAAGATGTTTTAACAGTTTCTGTAAAATGTAGCCCAATACCTAAATGTACCAAACGCACAATGTTGTCAACGGTGGCAAAGTTATGGGACATCAATGGCTATTGTTCTCCAGTAATCTTATATGCGAAATTATTAATCAAAGCTTTATGGATTCGTAAGTTAGGGTGGGATGAATTGCCACCTGAGGAAATAAAAACTACCTGGCAAAAGTTCTTAAAAGAATTGCCTCTGCTAAGAGGATTTAAATTACCTCGATTTTTAGGCTTTGAATCTGAATTATGTACTTTAAACATATTAGGGTTTGCAGACGCCAGCGAACGCGCGTACGGTGCCTGTGTTTATACGTGCATAGAAGTTCCAAATAATCCCAATAAAATAAGTCTAATTCTAGCCAAGAGTCGTGTAGCTCCACTCAAAATTGTGTCTTTAGCTCGATTAGAACTTTGCGCAGTCTTATTATTAGCAAAGCTTATTAAATTCGTCATCGATACAATTTCCTCAAGGTGTACAGTAAAAAATATATATGCCTTTAGTGACTCGACAGTCGCTCTACACTGGACTCACTCATCACCACATCGTTTTGACACATTCGTCGCAAATAGGATCACCAAGATTCAAGAACTTCTTGATCCCAAATATTTTTACCATATCAATGGTAAGCAAAATCCAAGCGACTGTATATCTCGCGGGTTGACACCCGCGCAATTAATTGACCACCCTCTGTGGTTAAACGGTCCACCGTGGGCTAGAGAAGATTGCTCTACGTGGCCTATAAATAAATTTTCTTTTGAAGAATCCGAAGATAAAAAATTGGAATACAAACGTTCTAAAGTTTTTCTATCAAAACAGTTGAAACGTCTGAGTCCCTTTATAGACGAAGAAGGTATTTTACGCGTTGAAGGAAGATTATCCAAAGCAGATCTTCCTTTTGAAACCAAACACCCAGCGCTTCTTCCAAAACGAGACCATGTGGTCGATTTAATAATAGATCGGTACCACAAATTTCACTTACATACGGGATCGGGACTCCTTATGTCTATCCTGCGCCAAAGATTTTGGATTCTTTCTGCCAGAAGCGTCATTAGAGGGCGAGTGAATAAATGCAATGCCTGCTTCCGCATGTCTCCGTCACATCCAACTCCGAAAATGGCTGATCTTCCATCATTTCGGATACAGGAGGCAAAAGCTTTTGTTCACACAGGTGTTGATTACGCGGGTCCTCTAAACATTACTCTCACTAGAAAGCGCGGACAACGTTCTCAAAAGGCTTATCTGTGTCTTTTTATATGCTTAACAACTAAGGCTGTACATATTGAACTTGCTTCGGACTTATCCTCCGATACTTTCTTAGCCGCGTTCAAACGTTTTTTGTCGCGAAGAGGACCTGTATCATGTTTGTACTCAGATAATGGTACAAATTTTATTGGAGCTAAGGCACAGTTAGAAGATATTTATAAGTTAACCGTATCGCAGGAATACCACAATATTATAAGCAAAGAAATGCTTAAGCGTCGTATAGAATGGAAATTAATTCCACCTCATAGTCCACATTTTGGTGGAATCTGGGAGTCAAATATTAAGAGTTTCAAATCACACTTATATAGAGTAATAGGAAGTCAATTACTGACTTATGAAGAACTCCTTACGGTATTAGTACAGATAGAGGCTCTCCTCAATTCTAGACCCCTTTGTGTGTTATCGGGCGAACCTCATCCGGAAGTCCTTACTCCCGCCCACTTTCTCATGTCTACGCCTTTGCAATCTCTTCCGGCCTTGGAAACAAACAGTTATAGTCTAGGTTATCGTAAACGGTTATTAGACAGTTTAGTCCAAGAATATTGGAAAAAGTGGAGGTTGGAATACTTGCATACATTGCAAGTGCGCCAAAAGTGGTGTACACCCGATCACCCGGTAACTGTGGGTACTTTAGTTCTAATTATACAAGACGACATCCCTCCTTTACGTTGGCCTCTAGGAAGAATAGAAGAATTATACCCTGGCACCGATGGTATTGCCAGAGTGGCTTTGGTCAGAACCCAAACCACCAGCTTCAAAAGGCCAGTTGTTAAACTGTGTCCAATTCCAAATCAATAGTAGTTTGTTTATCTATTGTTTTTACATTTTTTTATCTCAGTTTTTCTTTTGTTTGTTTTTTTTTGCATTAAGTTTCCTATTGTATTGAATTGGACGTTTCCGAACAAGTGAAAGTGTTGAGAGAATTACCTCAAACCTCTTATGGTTCAAATTGAAATGAATTATTTAATTATCCTTTTATTTAAGTATTTTTCCATATTATTTCTCTCTCTTCAACATTCGTGTTTGATCGTTTTGGAGTTCGTGGTTCTTTCGGTTTGCGTCGACGGTTTCGGAAGCTCTAAGAACTTCCAAGGCGGGGGGCATGGTTTGGCCGGTACTTATCGGTAGTACGTTTTGAATTTCGAACGACGCCCGACTGCCCAAATAAAAGACAAAAACAAAAGTAAAAATAGTTGCAATTTGACTCTTCACGCGGGCGCTATATATATTGAATTGTTGTGAATACCTCGCTGTATTTTGTGACCCCATCACCACCATCAAGAGAGAATCGCCCTGATCCCAGCGCTGGATCAAGACCATCTATAAGAATAAAAGGTTAGTTCTTTATTCATACGTGCTATTTGATATTTATCGAACTCGCCGTCCCTTGGTACTTGAAAGTTCGAGCATAAATCATCGAACTAACTCGGGAGAGTATCACGACTCCAAATCGATCTAAATATTTCAACCTTGTAGAATCGTCGTCTTATTGTTAATACCATAAGACTGGTCCTTCGAATAACTATTTTTTTTGAGTTTCATTTCGCACTGTGGCGAAACCACTTATTATAAAGTTTTGATTTTAAATAGTTTTTCTTTTTTTTCTTCTTTATTTTAAATTCTTTTGCATTACATAACATAAATTCAAATATACAGAAATATGAATAAAATATAAAAATGAATGCAAAAAAGATCCCACAAAGGCATGGCCTGTGTGTGGGTAAACAATATAATTTAATTTAGTCATGGTAAAGGGTATAAGGATAAAACTTGAATAAATACTACAAATAAATATTTAAAAACCTCATCAAATATTATTAATCTAATTAAGATACACTGATGTGACTAAATATAGATTATTAACACTGATAATAACTTTGATAAAACTTCAAGGACGTAATTTTCTGTGTTGAGTCGCTCTCGTGTTAATTGCTTTTATTCATAAGATATATGATAAAAGAATAAACATTTTTTTATCAGACACTGTCTAAATACTTCACGAATTCTCAACTGAAGGCACAACCGTCATCCAAAATAACAACTTACATACGAATCGAATCCAACAACAGTACATATGTATCTTGAATAATGGGCAGAATTATGAACGTTACATAAATGCATAAAATGATCACTTATGCCAGCCAAATGCCCTGGAATGCTCTGAACTCCATCTTCTTTCGGATAAAAACGATAGATACTTCGTCTTAAGTTGAGACTTTAGTATGTTTAAATTCATCAGACATCCATCAGTA
The DNA here is from genome assembly GCF_059751285.1 of Brachycentrus maculatus. Classification (NCBI taxonomy): domain Eukaryota; kingdom Metazoa; phylum Arthropoda; class Insecta; order Trichoptera; family Brachycentridae; genus Brachycentrus; species Brachycentrus maculatus. Next base: position 31,793 of record NW_028280805.1, read on the forward strand.
ACTGATGAATAAATACGTCTATTTTTTTATTACTATTCCACCCTTTCAAATCAAACGTAAAATCAGATACAGTTTCGTGATTCGTTTTAAACCCTAAAAACATTTTATCGTAAGCACTACGGGGGCAAATTTCATCAACGTACTTAACATACGATTCACTTAAAATACAGGCATCAAGGAACCAGTAAAACATTTTATGTTTCTGAAAAGATATTTCAATTCCTTAAAGTATATTTTCGCCCTTGGTTTTACGAGCATCCCTTTTCCTGCATTTTAAGCTTCCCCTCCCGCTCTTAAGATATCCGCTTAGCCGTTTGGACGTCGTAAAAAAATAACAATTTCACATTCGTGAAAAATGTTGCAAAACTAAATGACCTTTCCTTAAACTTCGAGAAAAGTGATTAGCTTTCATAATTTTTCTTCTAGAATCTATTCGCATTTTATTGGTCAAACAATAATCAGCTAATTATTCACAACATTTTGAGTGTGTCCAAATGTTGTAAATAAATTTACTGTCAAATTAAAAGCTTAACTAATAAAAATGAAAATGACATTTTCTGGCATTTCTCATGTATGTGATTATAATCCAGGATTCGGACCTTACATACTAATATAAGAGTTTCTGCTCAATAAAAATCTTCTTTTCATCTCACCAATAGATGTCTCTAGTGAAGTTCTAGTGATACAAGAACAAGGTTTCTAAATTGATTTATTTATAATAATAATAATAATAATAATAAATCTTTATTCCAGCTTTATACATATAGAACTTCCAAGAATTTTAGTAGTGTGGTTGTCAATAATGGGTATAATTGGTGAATGTTACCCGTGTGTAAAGTGATCACTTAAACCAGCCTATGGCGGTCGTCAGCCCCGTAAATGCTCAAACTTCTATATTCTTCTTCATCTTTGATGAGATGTCACAAAATAATATGAAAATAACTCCTGTAATTGGAGATAATCCAGATTTTTTGAACAAGTATTTGGACACACTCAAAATGTGAGCTAATTATTCGTTCGTGATCATATAAAGGCAGATCAGTCAAGGGTGATCAGTCCTGTGCTCCAAATTCTCGGATATGGGAGTGTAATATTTAATTTATATATAAGTAAAAGGCCTCAAGGCGAAGTACATTAATGTTAGTAATGTTAGTATATAATTCATTAACCATTCACCGAGATTTTTGTCTACCGGTTTCTAGACGTACCCGTCTCTTCGTCAGGACAATCACTACAATAGCATGCAAACAATACTTCACGTTACTACCTTAGCACTATTCACACACTTACAACTAAACAAAATGTTAATCACATGCGACTTTGGTCGGCCCAAAAACCAACACGCACTAAGGATGCTTACAAGCACTTACACACAGATGTAAGTGTGTAAATAATTCCATGTTAGTGACGTGTAGTATTGTTTGCATGCCGTTGCAGTGATTATCCTGACGAAGAGACGAGGACGTCTCGAAATTTACATAATTTGGAATCTTTTAAAAATTATGCCGTATGGATGAATATTCATAGACAAATGGTGAACTAAAGACAAGTATATAAAGTGATCACTTAAATCAGCCAAAAGAAGGTCATAAGCCCTGTGATGCTCAGAATTAAATCTTCTTTCGTATAAAAATGATAGATACTTCGTCTCAATTGGAGACACCTATAAAAATATGGTTATTACAGAATGGCGTATATTGTAAATTATTAAGTGTCAGAATGACTTTTATCAATATCTGTTTATGATCGGGATTTTTTTAATACACCACATTTCCTTTTGATAAAACAGTTCTGGGGCCGAGATTTATTGATATGTTCCAAAACGAAACAATAAATTATGGTTAGTTGGAATAGCCTCATAAGCAGGCATCATTTATCATGAAAAAACTATCAAACATTTCAACAACAGACCCTCATTCTTACGAGAGGACGCTATCTATTACGGTTATATTAAAATGCTTACCCTTAAAAAGCATATGTTTAATCTATAGCTAGGGCTGTATTCACCCCATAAAATGTTGAACATGATATTTATCTATGTTCGTCGTATAGTCGTGATTGACAACATCTACCATTGTTAAATCGAAATATTTCTAATACCATCGAATTGGCTCGAACGCAATGGGGTAATAAATAAGACAGGCTCATCCCTTCTTAAAAACAGTGTTTAAACTTCATAATTTTTATCGATTAACCGGATTTTTTCAGCTGTAGTTAGGATAAAATTCCAACAATATTATCTTTCTGTATCATACGTGAATTTTTTGGTCTTCTTCTACATGTCGTTAGAGGAAGATCCATGGCAATCACCCGGTTTACAATATATTCAGATTCTCTACGTTCTATATCCCCATACCATATTAATTGCCTTTCCTCTAACTTACTACCTGTATTTATTTCAGTTACACACAGGCTTTCACAAATGCGTACACTCTTTATTTTGTCTCTAAGAGACACTTCAGCATGCATGAATGAATAATAAAATAACATGTCACATATCGCTCACTCCTTTCAACAACGTCAAATATCGAAAATTATCAATTTTTAGTTATGCATGTTTTCGGAATTCCCAGAAAATGTTCTATATCCCAGCAAAAGAGGCATATTTTTAACTTAATATTTACTCGTTACAGGGCAGAAAGTGTTTTTTTGCATTTTGAAGAAAAGGTATGGTTTAATTATTTTTTTAAATGTATTAAATATTTTTCAAATGGCGAAAAAATATTCAGATTTTACCTAAAAAGATCTGTTGTACAGTAAAAAGTTCAAAAAGTGGCTTGGTATTTATTTTTAATACATTTGATTATATTCTTAAACTTTAAAAACAATCTCCTAAAAAATAAAGTATTTTGATTTATGACGTTGTTGAAAGGAGTAAGCGATTTATTATACTAATTAATTGAAGATTTATTTAATAAATACCAACATAAAAGGACAATAAACAATCTGAAATCGACCAAGAAGTGTTAACTTCCATCCAGTTTTAATTTCAAACACTCAACCCAGGAACTTCGCATTACTCGTTCACTTTGACTGATTTTTAATGATCCACCCCTTCCGAAATAGTCCCCTCGTTTTATCTTTATTCTTGCTCAGAGTCATCTTCAAGGCACACCCAGAGGACACATCCAATTAGGGAGCTGCACTAAATTAAATCATTTGACTTATGAGAGATTCGCCACTCTAACACTCGAGCCGGATCTCCTAAAATGAGTATTGCCATTCGAAAACTTCAAACGCAAAGACACTCTCGGTCCTTTAATCTCTGACATTCCTGGCTCAAATGAAAAACAATTATGCAGAGTGTTTTTCCGCGATGGTTTCCAGCAAAACATTTTTATTTTGTACCCTTTCCTTTATAAATGAAAACTCGTCGCGATGAAATTGTATATTCACAGCGTGTACAAATGATTTCCTGAAAAATCATTGTACCCTTTTACGCTTCTTATTATTACTTAAATTTAAATCTTTGCATATTTATTACACATTTTTTAAGAGCGGTTTTCTTACTTTTAAATATAAAAATGAAACATTTTTGCGCTTTCTGATGTAAACACGACTAGTCACGAGAACTACATATGTTTTCATTGACAGGTGAAAATTCAAATGAGAAACAATGAATTTAGACCAACTATCTAACTAACCATCATGCTGCTTACCGCAGGAGAAGGCAGAGAGAAAAAAACGCCATACCAATCTGCCTCTTCCACATTCATACATCTTCTCACACATACACGCCAATTATTCCAACTCCTGACTTGATCACTTTCAAGGATTCGAAATACTGGATCATGCCAAAATTTCCTCGGTCTTATAATAAATTTCAATTCCAAAATAAACATTAATCATATACTTTTCTAGAATTCTTCACCATTGTTTTTCCCGCTAAACCAAATCTCACCCCCTAACTTACCCCCTCTAGTTACTACCCCGCCCACCTATGTCAGCATCTAGATTATTTATTTACTGCTTGTCAGTTTGTATTTTCACCTATTCATGAGAACATCTGTAGTTCTCGAAACTATTCATGTTGACATTAATAAAACTAAAAAGTGGTCTTAAACAAGTTCTTTATTGTATTGTACCGTATTTTATTTTATTTTTAAATTTAAATCTTCATATTATTCCACAAAGTTAATGCTTAATCAATAAGTAATATTATCCTAGAAAAAAAAGCATTTTTCACGACGTGTTCTTCATTTATTTGTTGTTTTTTCTTAAATTTAAACATAGAAAAAATGAGAGAGAACTCAACTGATTACCTATAAAAAAGAGACTTAAATATAATACGCTTATCTTTATTTATTAAAATTTTAAGGATAAATTATCAAAATAATTTAGGGATAAAGAAGTTTTAAATAAATAAAAAATCACCAACTTAAGTCTAGAAATAAAGATAAAATGCCATTTATGAAAAAAAACAGAGTCACAAAATAATGAAATGTGTAAGGGAAAAAGTCAAAATGTATGATAAAATGAGATGCCTGAATGTATGAAGAATTAAAAGAGTCTGAAAGAATTTCAAAAGAAATGCATTGTTTACTGTAAGAAGATGTAAATATAAACATGATGTAAATTAAGTGTTAACAAATAGTTTGTATTAAATGTAATATAAGGTAAACTAAAAAATAAAATACAAAATAAAATAAAGATAGAAATCAAAATCAAAATTATTATCAATATCATCGCGATTTAGTTGTGTATTGGGCTCATTGCTTGCCTCTCTCAAATATTTATTCGCTGTCATTGCGCTTTAGTGGCTGTACGGTACAATAAATCCCCAGTTCATTGAATCCCGGATCCTTGTATTGCGAAACCAAAGCTTCTTATTTATTTTTTCCGTCGGCTTATCCATTTGTCTATACGTATGTGCTATCTCGAGTGATGTTGAATATCACAGAGAATGGGAATAATATAATTTAGTTATACTTGTGTCGTCACGAAAAATTAAACACAATTAATATTATAGGCATGCATTCAAAAAGAGACACTACTAAAGAGATTTACTAATTTATTTTATAAAAAGAATACGTTTTATAAAATGTTGTCAGGTTGGGCTAATTTAAATTTTTAAACTAGGGCTACAATTTATGCCTATTTTTTCATAAGGGTCTTCAAACCCTCATCCGCACCCGATGGTGCATAGGGCACTGCATCATATAAACATAATGTTATCTTGATCGTTAACACATGAAAGAAAGGTGATCACCCTCCACTTCAAGTACCAGTCCAGGGTAATATTGAATAAATAATATTACAGTGAAAAAATCTCACTCATTACTATACACAAATAAAATTTAAAAACGGTAAAGGTATAAGGTATATATTGTCACAAGGGTACGTGGTAAAACAAATTTTGAGCTCACTGCTATAAACTATAAGTAGATATCAAGATTTGTATTGATATCTTAGCACAGATGTAATTGTATTTTTAGATGGGAAAATGGAAGTCAGCATATTATAAACCTTACGATCTGTCATTGGCTAATTTAATTGATCACTCTGTACACTGTGCTATATTTACCCTTCTGCACATGATTCGAAACTATATGACTAAAATTGCAGAATGTTATATATTTGCTTCAATTATAATCTCTATTTAGTCTGTGACTTCTATGGTTGAAATAAATAAGTAAGTAGAAACCTCTATGAATTTTATTTTCCGAATAAATGTTATAATCCGATATTCTTTTCCGAATCATTTTACATGTTTAGAAACACCTTACAACGAAATTTTATATTCAGTATACAAATTTATTCATACCAGTTAAATTCGTAATATTTTGAGTGACTCACAAAATATTACGAGAGAGATAATTTGAAAATTCGAGAACATCATAAGAGCGCAAATATTTTTAATTAAAAAATTAATCAACTTCGCCTTTCCATTACATTGTACTCTGCAAACGTACCTTATATATCCTTGTAATGCTATCGACATAATATTTACTTATTAAAATGTCAGAAAGTAATTGTTCTTTTGCATGTAAAATTTGTCTTCATAAACATTTTTTTTCAAAACCATATAATCTATTCAAAGTGAGAAAATGAAACCTTCGCCTGACTTTCTGACTTTACTAAAGTCAAAATTTCTTTGTGTTAAAAAAAATTGTTTTCTCGGATCTTGTCGAAAATTAACTATTCCGAAGAGGGGAACTATTTGCAGTCACATAAAATTACAAGGTATCCTATTCAAATTTACAATTTTCTCGGATTTTCTCCCAAACGCCGGAGTAAATAAAGGAGTACGCCGTATATACCCCGAGCCTTATATTTCGTTTATTTTTATGACGCAAAATACATTTTGCGCTGTCGCTTGCTGTTTACATTGAGTGAACTTTTCCATTTTCGTCAGAAGTAATGAAATTTTCATTCTTCAAGAAAAATATTCTGTTAATATTTTGTGTTAACTGCAAATTCTGGCAGACAATTGCAGTTTATAATGTTTAAATGTAAATATATATATATATATATATATATATATATATATATATATATATATATATATATATATATATATATATATATATATATATATATATATATATGTATATATATATAAATATAAATATAAATATAAATATTTTGTCTGCCTCCGTAGTGTGATGGTCAGCGCGCTAGGCTACCGTTCTGGAGGTCCCGGGTTCGATTCCCAGGGGGGGTCAAATAAATATAAGTGATTTTTTCACTCTAATATTTATTCAATATTACCTTATTACCAATATTACCTGGTACCCGAAGCGGAGGGCTGATCACCTTTCCTTCGTGTGTTAACGATCAAGACAACACTGCGTTTATATGACACAGTGTCTTATGCACCATTGGGGTGCGGGTAAGGGTTTTTTATTTTATATATATAAATATATATATATATATATATATATATATATATATATATATATATATATATGTATATAAATATATATATATATGTTTATATATATATATATATATATATATATATATATATATATATATATATATATATATATATATATATACATATATATATATAAATATATATATATATATAAATATATATATATATATATATATATATATATATATATATATATATATATATATATATATATATATATATATATATATATATATATATATATATATATATATATATATATATATATATATATATATATATATATATATATATATATATATATATATATATATATATATATATATACATATATATATATAAATATATATATATATATATATATATATATATATATATATATATATATATATATATATATATATATATATATATATATATATATATATATATATATTTATATATATACATATATATATATATATATATATATATATATATATTTAAATATATATATATATATATATATATATATATATATATATATATATATATATATATATATATATATATATATATATATATAAATACATATAACTTTAATCATCAAAATGTGACAAATATGGAAGTTTGGGTAATTACATTACTTACGACCTGTTATTGATTAGTTTTAGTGATGACTTTCAATATTCTGACAATTTTTTTTAATCCTTGTTTTATGTATTTTCAATGTGACTCAGAACCAAATAATGTGTCATTTTTTCATATTTTTTCTAATAAAAAAGGTTTTGATATGCGTTTTGTTTATGTTACGGTTAATGTGGAAATATTATATTATAATCTCACCGACATTAACTTTGATGCGAAAGAGTTGAGTGTTTTTAACCTTCGATATTATCTAGATTAAGTAAACATATAAAGTTTTATAAAATGCTTGAAAGTGTTTTCCGAGTCATGTAATTAGCGATACAAGCAAATTGAAAACAATTACGCATGGTTTAATTCGGTGGTTCTGGAGGTCCCGGGTTCGATTCCCAGGGGGGGTCAAATAAATATAAGTGATTTTTTCACTCTAATATTTATTCAATATTACCTTGGACTGGTACCCGAAGCGGAGGGCTGATCACCTTTCCTTCGTGTGTTAACGATCAAGACAACACTGCGTTTATATGACACAGTGTCTTATGCACCATTGGGGTGCGGGTAAGGGTTTTTTATTTTATATATATAAATATATATATATATATATATATATATATATATATATATATATATATATATATATATATATATATATATATGTATATAAATATATATATATATGTATATATATATATATATATATATATATATATATATATATATATATATATATACATATATATATATAAATATATATATATATATATAAATATATATATATATATATATATATATATATATATATATATATATATATATATATATATATATGTATATAAATATATATATATATATGTATATATATATATATATATATATATATATATATATATATATATATATATATATATATACATATATATATATAAATATATATATATATATATATATATATATATATATATATATATATATATATATATATATATATATATATATATATATATATATATATATATATATTATATATATACATATATATATATATATATATATATATATATATATATATATATATATTTAAATATATATATATATATATATATATATATATATATATATATATATATATATATATAAATACATATAACTTTAATCATCAAAATGTGACAAATATGGAAGTTTGGGTAATTACATTACTTACGACCTGTTATTGATTAGTTTTAGTGATGACTTTCAATATTCTGACAATTTTTTTTAATCCTTGTTTTATGGATTTTCAATGTGACTCAGAACCAAATAATGTGTCATTTTTTCATATTTTTTCTAATAAAAAAGGTTTTGATATGCGTTTTGTTTATGTTACGGTTAATGTGGAAATATTATATTATAATCTCACCGACATTAACTTTGATGCGAAAGAGTTGAGTGTTTTTAACCTTCGATATTATCTAGATTAAGTAAACATATAAAGTTTTATAAAATGCTTGAAAGTGTTTTCCGAGTCATGTAATTAGCGATACAAGCAAATTGAAAACAATTACGCATGGTTTAATTCGGTGGTTCTCAAACTCATTTCCTCTATCGCCCACTTTGAAAATCAATTATTTTCATAACTTTATGATATTCATAACTTTAATTCCAAACTACACTATTTTATCCAGTGGGAGTAATTAAAACGCAACTTTATAATATTACGAGAATAATTTGAAGTAAAACAAATATAATCAATTTTAATTTTAAAACTAACCTAATCAGAAGGATGAATCTGACGATTTTGTTTATATCAGATTCGAATTTACTTAAAAACAGCCGTACTATAAAATAGATGAAATTACAATAGGGTATTATCACTCGGGAGGAATATCTAATTTAACATACTCAACCAATAAAGGATTGTGTAAGACTAGTTTTGTGTTTATAACAGCCGATATAATCAATACTATCATTCATCATTTTCTTTTGCAAAATCCGCCTTCGTTAAAACGTTGTTTTCGTTAGTTGGTAACGAATGACGTCACATAAACGAATCCATACTACTACTATTACAGCTCTATAAAGTAGATACATAAAGGGATACACCTCATAACATACCCGATAACGTAAAATTTGATGACGTATAGCGGTATCAGTTTTTCGTTTTATTAAAATAAAGTTTAAGCCAGTGATTCCTAAAGTGGTCTATATCGACCCCCAGGGGTCTACGACGACTTGAAAGGGGTATATGTCAGCAAAAAAAACTTGGGGGTCCATGGAAAAGAAATGGAGGTCAACAACATCAGGTTTATTCCTAAGACTAAAAGCATTTATTTTTTGCTTATTTATTTAATTTAACAGAGAGTAATTTTAATTTTAATTAACCTAATATGTGTGTATTTTTTGAATTTTCATTACACTTTATAAATTATCATACACGTTATAAATTTCAATCTTTTAATGTGCACTACATACATCGACTTTCAAAAATACATTAGAAGATAATGAATTTGCTGAAAAACAATATCAGGTAAGGAGCGATCTACCAAAAATCGAAAAACATGGCAAGGGGTCTACGAGACAAAAAAAGTTGGGAACCTCTGGTTTAAGCCTTCATATCTCCCTTACTTTTTTAATAAGAGTGTTACCAAAAATCTTATAATTTTTCATATTAAATTATTGGCCAATAATAACACGTTCATCATCATGATCCATTCAGCCAAAGCCCCCTAAACCACTTCAACCCCATTTTTTCTGAGCCCTTCACCGCCCTCCTCTAGGCCACCAGCGTCCACAAGGATTCGTTTTCGCCCACTTTGAGAACGACTGGTTTAATTGAACGGTGTTCAAGTAATACTGTTGAATGAACATGAGTGTATGTATAAAGCTGTACGCCTTCACTAATAGTAGATACTCCCGCACATTGCTATTTGCTACTACGTATATCCCGCTATTCCCGACACGCAAGGGCCCTCGTAAAACTAATTGCCACGCCCCATGTCGAGTTTCGTCTCGTAAAAACAATCCTCTGTACTTTACTAGAACCTCTTGTGGAGGTACATATCGAAGCTTTATGTGCTTATGTACAATGTGGGTAGATACGACATGTGTACCTACCTATAAAATCCTCATATGTGCGTACACGTAAAGACATATATCTGAAACTTCACATTATTTTTTTTGAAGTCTTCAAATTGTATTATGTATAATGAAACCCTTATCCACACCCCAATGGTGCATAGGGCACTGCTTCATATAAACGCAGTGTTATGTTGATCGTTTACACATGAAGGAAAGGTGATCAGCCCTCCGCTTCAGGTACAAGTCCAGGGTAATATTAAATAAATATTACAGTGAAAAAATCACTTATATTTATTTGACCCCCCCTGGGAATCGAACCCGGGACCTCCAGAACAGTAGCCGAGCGTGCTGACCATTACACTACGGAGGCGGACAAATTATGTATAAAGGTTTGAAAATGTATGATAGGATGTCTGAATGTATGAGGAATGAAAAGAATGAAGAATTTAAAAATAAATATTTTATTATGCTGTAGAAGATGTAAATTCATATATGATATAAATTAACTTGAAAATTGTTTGTATTTAACGTAATATAAGCCAATTCCAGAAATTTAAAATATAAATATTTATATATAAAGATATACTTCAATTTAATTTCAGCATGTTAGAATAAAACACAAAATTTATGTTTGCATGCAGAATATTCTAGAGACGCTACTAGAAGAAAACTAAAGGTAATATTGCAGTGAAATTAATAATAAGTGCACAGTGCACTTCTGCAGTTCCGTTTTATTGTGGAAATACTTATCATTCGCTTGAATATTAGATACGAACTCGTAGGCGCATATACATTGTATTGCGAGTGTTATTGCAAAAACCTTTTCTACCAGCGAATGTAATTGAGAAATAATGTGAAAATTTAATTCCCCTCTAGATTTAGTTTATACAAACAAGTTTAATGCTTTCATCGAAGCGTGTTTCAATATCTTAAAATAAACCACGGTAACTCATGTTATATACATCATTCGGAAACCAGTCAATTAACAAAATTAGCATAGGATAATCACAAGACATTTGGTAATGTAACATTTAAGTTTTCTAAGCGGAAATATATGTTTACATGTATATATATATATATATATATATATATATATATATATATATATATATATATATATATATATATATATATATATATATATATATATATATATATATATATATATATATATATATATATATATATATATATATATATATATATATATATATATATATATATATATATATATATATATATATATATATATATATATATATATATATATATATATATATATATATATATATATATATATACTGCCCTGTCCATAAGTATTGGGCACCCCCTACATAATTGGTTTGTCTATAAATACTGCAATTCTTGGAATTCTTGAAATCCTTTCGAATTGTATTGTATTTTGATGAATTTTACCTACTACTTACTTAAAATTAGATACCATCGATAAATTTTCATGATATCGTAAAAAATAATGGATATTCTTTGTGATTTGTTTGCACAATATTAAATTTATGATTTCATTTTACAATCACTTCTAAAAATGTCGTGAAAGTAACGATCTTCTTCTTCTTTTAATAGCTTTTCACCCTTCTTGAGTGTTCTAGTTATTGAACTAGCGATCACGTTTATTGTACATACTATACATGCTGTTGTAAAACGATATTGAAATATATTTCAGCCCTCTAATTTCACTTTTATCTTAGGCACTACTTCTCACATTAATATCTACGATAATACCCAAGAGGACATTTTATTTTTAAGACAATAAAACCCAGTTAAATACTCCCAATTTTTTTAAAGAGATTGAAGTATTTTCTGGAGATAAAAAAAAGAACAATACATGATATTATTTATTACGTTAACCTACTTAAAAAGTACTTAATCTGTAAAACTTTTTAATTTAACACAGAAGTTTAGTGTTTTTTTTATTGCTTGAGGGTAGACTATTAAACGAGGCAATTTTGTAATTTTGCAATTATTTTGAGGTGTAAGTTATTTATTTATTTTATTTTGTTTTGAGAAACATGTTACACAAAAGATTTTAAGGAATATAAAGTTTTACCAAGTAAAAATTCAATTTAAAATGCATACTAAAAAGTGACTACGGAATAAAATTATTTAAAAATATTTTTGTAACATATATTTTCCACCTCCGTAGTGTACTGGTCAGTACGTTTAGCTACCGTGTTGTAGGTCCCGGGGTCAATTCTCAGGGGGGTCAAATAAATATGACAGATTTTCACTCTCATATTTATTTAATATCACACTGGACTGGTACAATAAGTACCATTTAACATAATATAATAATGGTACGATAAGTAGGTATTAAAACGTGCTGGAAACCATGCGGTTTTCCGTTTGAATATAAATATAATGCACTAAGAATTAACGGCAGGTGCCACAAATTAAATGTTGAAGACACTTGCTAATTATATAATTATCTCTTTTCGCAGATTTACATCTGGTAGAGTTGTATTGCGAACGGTCAGAGCAAGTGAAGGACAGCCCAATTTCTACCCTTACCAAGCCACCGCACAGGAGGAAGAGGATATATTTAGCCCAAGGGTGCCCAGCAGAACTCCTTCCAAAGATGACTTAACTCAATTCAGGTAGAAATCTACTTCAAATAATATATATAATACACAAATAGATTCAATGAAGTATTGTCTGGTTAGTTAAGTGACTTGAATTATCGTATACTTTACACAAACAGTATACACAGATTTTGTATTTCAGTAAACTTCGACGATACTATTATTTCACGTTAGATAAATTTGAAGCAAACTTTAACCATTCTAGAAGCTATACTCAACGGAGAAAAATAATTGTGAAACGGTAAATGGAACTATCTAGATCTAGATCATGCTGAGTGCTTGTTGATTTTTGTTTGCAGAATAGCGTTATTTTTTACCTTACTTAAGTATATAGTAAAAGGTAAACTTAATTGACAATCAACTTTTTTCAAACTTGAAAGTAGCATACATTTCGTTCATTTGAATAAACAGCGTCACAATATAAATTTAGAACAATTTATAATCTAAGGGTTTTTAAGTAATTTTAATCCGTTTTTGTAGTGAAAAAAATATTTTTCCTTAGAAATACATGTAAATATATGGTTTTAAAAAGAAAAGAGTTATTGAAAAGCAAGGAGTAAAAAAATTTTTTTTTCAATATGTTTTAAAAAAAGTCAAATTCCAAAACACATTCATATGGTATATACAGGGTAATTGGTAACTCGATGTGTTCCCGGCAGGACGAGGTAGAGGTACGCAAATGTAAGAAATTGGAGTTTGACAATATATTATGGCCGAATGTTAATAGTTTTTTAAATATTTGGAATTTAGGGATTTTATGAAAAATACCCATTTTTGGGCGTTAGTGATAGAATAAAAAAAATAGGTAATTGAATGCCATAAAAATAATTTTTCATAATAAAATAAAAATACACAGGCACACTTCGGTAGTGTAAAGGCAAAGGGGTATATCTGTCTCAGACTAAATTTTACAAAGCATTTTTGGAGAGCAAAAAAAAACTCGTGAAATTAAATAACTCATTTGTTTTATGTATTTTATACGTACATATCTTAATAAAACTAAATAAGTATTGCAACTTCAGCAATATCCTTTTGCCAGATTATGGAATACACTATTTTAGACATTTTGTGGAACAAACTTAGAAAATGAAAAATTTGACAGATACACCCCTTAGCCTTTACACTTCCGACTTCTCGATATAATTTTAAAAGTAAAATTTACCGAGGATAGAGGTGTCGGATGTAGAAAATGTACGCTTGATCCCTCTCTCCAGACCTCTTTCCGTTTTCTTGTCACATTCACGGTGAGTGAGTCGCCTCTTTCAGCAACCTGGCGGACGTGGGCCCGTTCGGCGGAAGCTGCCAGATCCACGGCCCACCGCCCGCGTCGGACCCCGAGGACTGCGAGGGGGCGGAGCCCGACTGCGGGGTCCCGGACTGCGCGGGCGATGGGGGCCCCGGGGACTGCAGCCCGGTGCTGCGCCCCCCCGCCTTCCCGCACGACCACTGCCCGCCGGCGGTACACCGGACGTGCTTCTGTATCCGGTTTATAGCGGAGCACACCAAAATGTTGGAGGACTCCACAAAGGTATGTAAAATATCATATCGACGGCCGCTACGTAAAGTACTCTATCTGCAAACCGGTTACTTTACAGGAGAGAGCTTAGAAGATTTTTCAATGTATTTTTATTTATTAATTAACGGTTTCATCTGAAATTCTAAACTAGCATTATACATTTAAAAACACGATAAAATAATGTATTCAATCGTTTTTAAACATTATTATTTGTCAAATTTAAGTAGTAAGCGTTTTAGGAGTTAAATTCATTTCGAAAATTCGATGTAGATAGCGTCTTATACGCCTGAAAACTAGGCGTAATTTATTTTATATATATTTTTTGTTTGTTTATATATGTAGATAACGGTCAGTTGATTACATACACCAAATATCTAAAAATTGTCAAAAATGTAGTTAGAGCACTTTACGTAGGGCACGTCGATATTATTACAATCATTGAATTGAGACAGCCGCCGTGGCGTAGTTGAGTAGACGCTCGACTGCAAAACTGGCGTTGCGTGCTCTATTCCCGCCAAGTGCAAAATAAATTCAAGAAATATTTATTTTTAATTGGTCTGGGTATTTGTAATATATTTTTCACATTTACCTTCCCTATCCTTACTATCCGTTGTCCGCCTCCGTAGTGTAATGATTCCCAAGGGGGGTAAAATAAATATAAGTGATTTTTTCACTGTAATATTTATTCAATATTACCCTGGACTGGTACCTGAAGCGGAGGGCTGATCACCTTTCCTTCATGTGTAAGCGATCAAGATAACACTGCGTTTATATGACGCAGTGCCCTATGCACCATTGGGTGCGGATAAGGGTTACTATCCTACCTGTAGACAAGCCTATAATAGAGGCTCTGCGGGTTATTCTTTCAAAATAAAAATAATTTCTTAAAAATAAAAATAAATTCAATTATTAATTCGGCAGTCACTTTATGGAGATATCTACATAAAAACTGAAGGTCTGTTGACGACAGTCAACTGTTCGACTTCTCCCGAGGAGTTTTACATTGTTTCCTTAAGAAGAAACGCAGGGAAGATTCTGATTGGGCCACACTAGATAATCCCTTATGTTCCCAACACAGATTAAAATAAACGTTTCAAATAATAATAAAAAGTTTTTTTAGCTGGAAGACACAAAACTCCACATTATGATGTTTAAACCTTGTTTATAATAAGCAAGGTAAATAATAAATGCAACTCCTAACAGTAACAAAAAACATGTCCAAAAACTTTTTTTTAAATATTGCTGTTACGAAGTGGAAAATTGTATTATTATTTTTATTATTCCAACCTTTTTGGGAGTGGCTCGTCTATGCCCCTCTTACCGCGCTTTGCCCTTATTTGCTTTATACTAACTATGACTTATTTTACATTACAGGTAAAAGAAGACTGGAAATACGTCGCTATGGTGTTAGATCGCCTTTTCCTGTGGATTTTCACTTTGGCAGTTTTGGCGGGAACCGCTGGTATCATCCTTCAAGCGCCTACATTATACGATGACAGGCTGCCCATAGACAAGAAATTTTCAGAATTTGCAACCACGACCGTAGTGAGGTGCCCGCCTCAATAGCAACCGCTGTACTATCCTACTATATCGACATTTTATCAAATTTTGGGACGTTCATGGTGTAGTCATAATATTTTAATCTGTTTCGAATTAAAAGTAATTTATAGGTTGTTCAAAGTGTTACTAGAGAATTTTTATTATATTTATTTATAAAAATAGACATAATGGCGATACATTTACAATTATATTAAAGCGAATGCTTTTAAATAGAGTAGATTATAATATACAGGGCTATTATAAATAACTAGGTACAATTTTTTGGTAGTAAAAACAAATATAGTTTCCTAAATGGTAATGAAAACCTACACATTGAATTTTATGTTAAATGATATATTGATTAAAATTATTTTTGTTTTGGCATTTTTTTTATTCAATACCAAATTTGGTTAATAAAGTTACAATCAGGTTTTGAGGAAAGAAAATAGAAATTGATCTGAAAAGAACAATATAAAATATATCATCGATGGAAGAAAAATGAATAAATTTGACCTGGGTTAAAAATTTGGTTTTAATTTCTTTATTGAATTCCTATTATATGGTTATAACTATTAAGTATCGATAATTTTAATTAAATTTTGTAAACTTATGATTTTTAAAATTAAATAAAATATTTTCAATATTTTTTATTTTCATATTAATCGAATTTTAAGAAAAATATCAGTGTAAGTAAGTTATAATCTTGTGAAAAAATAAGTTCTCATCCGACAGATGAAATCTGCACACATCAGTAATTAAATATTTATTCATTAATATAATATATACTTTTAAAACATTTATTTGTGAAGATCGACACCTGTTAGCCTTAATTGATACTTACCTATAGCTCATACTCACATAATAGAATCTGTAGTATTAAAAATAATCGAAGCGCACATACGAGTACATAAATGTTCAAAACTGCCAGTTCAATGTTTTTATGTATCATTATTATACCCCATATTTATATTACCGAAAGAAAAAATAAAAATACTTAAAAAAAAGATAACACGTTAAAAAATGTGTATATAGACTAAAATGCATAGGTAATCGCAAATATATTTATATAAATAATTATGTAAAAACACTGTAATGTATGTTTCCAGGTGTAACTCAACAGCATAATTAAATATGTTATAAAATATAAATTTAAATATTGTAGGTGCTATTTATGTAGAGAATTGATAAAATAATTTGTAAGATTAATAGTACATCATTTTGTAGTGTTTAATTTTTAAGTAAGGCATAATTTCTATTTATAAGCTACAAAATACTTCATTTGGACTGATTTTCATTTCTTCTATATGAATTGCTTTTGAAACTAATGCGACGACTGTAACAGTAAAAAAAATGCGTTGCATCTTGATGGAAATAGACAAAACTAATATCATAAGACATTAAAAGTAAAAATTAATTTCAGTCATGCTGACCTTGTCGCTTATTTATTTAACCCACTATAGAACGGTTAAAAATATCATTGAGAAATCTTTTGAGTATGCATTGATTTTTTTTATACAATCAAATTATGTCATACAGAACCTAAATTTCAACGTTGACATTTAACCTACACAACTAGATTGTTATCGTGATATTTGGTTGTAGGTATGATTACAATAGTTATAGCAAAATTCAATAGTTTACGCAAGTAGTGCAATAGAATTTTATCACAAAATAGTCTACATATACAAGTAAAAAATAATGTACCTCAGTACACAAACAAAATAACACATACTCATAATACATATTCGTAAATAACTGTTTTTAATATTTAACAATTATTGCATCAATTGGATATTTTTGAAATGTCACATATTATCTTGTTAATTTTACTTTGCTTTTCTGTCGTTCTGTAAATACAATAAATGCCAAATTTGAAATAAAAAAATGGTTATAATATTTGGAATAAGCATTTTAATTATATTATAAGAAATACTGTATGAAATAAAATATATGGATATCACTTGTGATAGATAATTTAGGCAATATTATTAGAAAAAATCGTTTTATATGATGTATTTCAAAGGCCTTAATTAATTATCCGCACTAGATATATTTTTTGTAGGAAATTATAAATCGCCCGAAAATAAAAAAATAGTTTAATTGAAAATGAAAATTGTTTTTTAAATTTATTATCAATAAATATTTATATTTCAGTATTTATTACTTTAAAACGGATTGGTTGACTATTGGTATTTAAATATGGTAAACGCATATATTTATAATTTCGATAAATAGTTTTTTCATCCATATATGATCTCAGAGTAGATTCAGGTCTATTTGATGATCAATAATATAATAACATATTTTCGAGTGTAGTATCATACCTTTCCCATAAAAATCTAAGTTTTACCATAAAATTTTACGAATTAAACAACTGAAATATTTTTATATTACTCAAACATATATTCATCAAACTTTCCAAAGGCTGCTTTTTAATAATTTTGATTGCATATCCTAATTTTTTTATTGTAATTCTTATATTTAATTATATATATATATATATATATATATATATATATATATATATATATATATATATATATATATATATATATATATATATATATATATATATATATATATATATATATATATATATATATATATATATATATATATATATATATATATATATATATATATATATATATATATATATATATATATATATATATATATATATATATATATATATATATATATATATATATATATATATATATATATATATATATATATATATATATATATATATATATATATATATATATATATATATATATATATATATATATATATATATATATATATATATATATATATATATATATATATATATATATATATATATATATATATATATATGTATATATATATATATATATATATATATATATATATATATATATATACTAGACTTACCATTTTATTTACATTGGTGTAATTTTTTTCAAGTATTTAATTACAACACAAACAATATATTATTATTCCTGCCGTTAACAACAATCAAATATATATATCTAAATCATGGATCATATTACTGTTTGTTAAGTTTAAAAATACATAATTACACTCATTAAAAAATATATGTACTGTTGAGTACCACTTTATTCATGTTTTACCAAAATACACACAAAAACTTTATAATATATGGATTTATATTATTTAATACATTTTTATAGTCAATACAAGCTAAGACATTATGTTTTAAGTCTTTATCAAATTGTATTATATATGATCTACTCGTAGTAAAAACTAGACCAATAAATTTTGCATAAGCAAAATTAAATAAGAATTACCATAGTAGAAAAATAATTTCTTAGAACGCGCCGAGAATACATGTGTAAGTTTTTAATTCGATGTTAATAATTGTTGGAAATTCGGTTAATAAAATTTTAACAATGATATTTTATTTATTTATTTACCTTTTACAAATTTTAGGACCAGCTAAGTTGTGTATAATATTATAGTATACATAAACCGTTTTTATTCGAAATAAACAATGAAATCTTACAAACGGAACGTCGATACAAATATATTTTCAAGAATCTCAACAAACGGAGGGGTGCCGGATTCCAGCATTTTCTTTTTTTGCCAAGCCACATATATAACAAATTGGATTGAAACAGCGTTTTGGATATCACGCCTTAACCAAATCGTTAATAATAAAATAAAGCAAGAAATATATTAACAATAAATTTATGATTATGCACAATATCTTAATGGCCTCATCTTGATATAAAAAATGCAGATGTGTACATAATTGGTCGCTAAAACTGAGAAAGTGGTGAGTAAAATTATTCTTTAAATCAATTAATTTATATTATCGCTTCAAATATTAATTTAATGCACAAGGTGATTCTTAGCATGAATTCGTTAGCTGAATAGTTGTATAACATCATCATTGATCGAATCATTTATTTTTTCCTGTGTATCGCCCGCGCCCATCTCTACAAACCACAAACAAAACTAACATAGAGGAATAAAGAAAACATAACCTCCAAAATACTATTTTCTTGACGTTTGACGTTTGACACCGTTTTCTGGTTCTCTCATAAACAAAACAAAATTTAGGTTCTACTTTGTTTAATACTATTATAAAACATATTATTTGCTATGTTTCAACTTTGCATCATGTTTATAATTTAAGGAATACATCAAATTATTACTTAATTTTAACGAAAACATTTTAATAACAACTCAAGATGAATCCAATGACGTGAGTATAACCTTTTTTAATCAGAAACTGGTGATTATACTGGACTTGATACAATATTAACGATTTCCTATTGTTCAAAATGTTCTATTTTTAGTAACGTGAAAAACATTAAGAAGCTAAGTGAGCAAGATTTGAAGTTAGGGGGAAAATCATCTTGGCATGACCAGTACAAAGATAGCGCTTGGATTTTTATTGGAGGTCTTCCATACGATTTAACTGAGGGCGACATTATTTGTGTATTTTCACAGTGAGTAATAAATTTTACACCATTTTATTAATTTTCGGCCAATTCCGATAATGGACTACACTTATAAATGAGTAGTCAACTTGCAATCCGCATTATGTTAAAAAAAAATACGTTATTCAGCCAATGGCGGTATTCGGTAGAGTATTAAATCTTCTACTGTTTTTTTGAGAATTTTGAAAGTGAACTGTCGATTGGCATAGCGAGTTTTGCAAGAGCATTGATTTTTCCATTCCATTTTATTCCTAACTTAACGAGTTTTGGCAGATTATACTAATATGGACGTCATATTTTTAACTCTCCACCGATTGCGGCCATTAGGTAACCAAATCTAAATTTTAAACATAACATGGACTACTCAAATGATGTTTGTCTCTACACACTACGCCCCTGTAACATTTGACAACTGATATAGTCGCAGAGCGTCAAAAATATCAGGTGCCAAATATTATTTTAACAATTATATGATTCATATAGGCTACATTTTTATTTCACAATTTCTCGTCATTGTTTTTCAGGTTAATTAGATTTTTTTGTTCATTAAAAGCATTGTTAACTTTGTGGTATAGTAATATAACACTCTTCTTATCATTCATTGTTCACTTTGTGTAGTGTACATTTGATGAACGATAAGGAGAGTGTTATATGATATTTTATCAGTTTGTACATCGCTTCCAATACTAAAAAAGATTTTAAAAGAAATTATTCTAACCCTTATCCACACCCAATTAATCCGCACTGTGTCGTGTCGACGCAGTGTTATCTTGATTGTTAAATTGCATTGAAGCAAGGTGATCAGTTCAACATTTCTTGCTGTTTCATTAGTGCTATATTAAATAAATATAAGAGTGAAAATTGCTTATTTTATTTTGACCCTTATGGAAATCAAACCCGGGACCTCAAGCATGGTAGCCAAATGCCCTTACCACTATACTTCGTAGGCAAAGAAATGATTTACTAGGGATATTTCCTAACTATATTGAAAGATTACGTAAAATGATATATAAATTATGTAATCTCTTCATTCACCAGATAAATTTGTACCTATCCCTCTTTAGAAATTAGCAGAGCATAATCTCATGATCCGTAACTCATATATAATAAGACATCATTATGTTTCAATTGGTTTCAGGTATGGAGAAGTAGTGAATATAAATCTGGTCAGAGATAAAGAGTCCGGAAAACAAAAAGGATTTTGTTTTTTATGTTATGAAGATCAGCGGTCCACCATTCTAGCAGTAGACAACCTTAATAGTATAAAGGTAAATATTTTCATATCACCTTTTTTTATATTAAAGTATAACCACCAAATTATCCTTTCTACCGTTAAAAAAAAATATTCAGCAATATCTATTTGACCCAACTATAAAATATAGGCATTTAAATAACATATTTAATAATTAAAAGTTCATCCAATCCTTTGTTAAATACAGAATATGTTTATAATATAAGATAACGCGGAGGTATATCAATACAGTTAACCGGATCCACGCGGCTCGCATAACCGTTTGTGATTTTACAAGACATGCCCCATACGCGGCTGACGCGTTTGTGTTTTCACTTTGCTCCAAGTTTCGAACCTCAGTTCAACTTGGAGGGATTTTTTCATGGTGTGGAACTTTGGATAAAATAATACGTCAATCCTCGGCCTTATGACATCTGTTGAAATATCTGACTAATAATTTGTAATATCACAAGGATAAATAAAACAACAGATCCCTGATTTTTCTTGTGGTCGGTAATTAGTCCGCGCCATAATCATGCCCTATATCTGTCTCACTCTCGACGCTACGCATCGCCAGTGGGTAAGAGTGACACACGATGCGTGCTTTGATTTATTTATGTTACGATCTAATTTGTTTATATTACGATATATTTCAAGAATAATGTGACACACGTGTATTATAGAGTACCAAAAAGGCACAATGAATCCCATTGAACGTTTTTATTTAGGAAAATAAATCGTTTCATAACTAAATACATGATAAAAGTAATAATTTAAAAAACGGCGAAATACAGCCGCGCACGAGCGTCTCTTAGGAACAAAGTTAACGCGTTTAAAAGGTTAAGGCAGTTTCGGATGATTAAATTTGTCGGATTATAGAGTCTTACCACAGACCTCATGAAGTCCGGAATTTTTAGAAAAAGTGTACCTTGTAATCAAATTACATATCAATATGGTAAGAATCTATGCACAACGAAGCATACAATGTGGAATTTATAAATTCAACACGATAGACAGCATTGGATTTATTATAGAATTATTGTCATTAATGCTATAGCACAGGGGTTCCCAAAGTGTGCGCCGCGGCGCCCTGGTGTGCCGTAGAAAGTAAAGAGTGGTGCCGTGAGTTGATCCTCTATCATTATCCGAAACCACAAATATTCTCGGGTACCTATAAAGCAACAATTTCTTTTTTGAGAGCTAGCATCTTTCTACCCAACTACTATTATTCTAAGTACCTATTTCTTTCGACTGTAATATATGTTTATACAAATATAGTTACATTATCTATCCCAAATAGCTTACTAAAGTAGGGCACCGTGACAAAATACTAAACTTGTAAGTGTGCCGCGGGCTGAAAAAGATTGGGAACCCCTGCTATAAAAAAAAATAATAAATTAAAACTTAACATATTGATGTTAATGAATTCGTGGTGGCATGAACCAGTTACAACTTGTTTAAACATGCCGCAGGAAGATTGAGAACATTGAGCTTTGAGCTCCTCTCGCTTGCACAGTGCAAGTATGCAAGAGTGAGATGCGAATATAGTGGCGCGCTTCCCGCACGCGAAAGGATCTTCACTCTTCACGCACTGTTTATACGCAAATTTGTTTCCGATATTCACAAAATACCTCAGATGTACCTGATAAATTCTGGTTATTATTAATTTTATTTTTTAAATCAATGCATAAATATGTTATGGAGGAACACCTAAAATCTTAGCCTTGTATTTATTATATTTATAGAGATATTGATGGTTATTATTAGCAATGTGTACAAGATACACAACACCAGGAAGGGAGGGTTAAGAAAATATTTATTCAATACCCTGTATATGCACATAAATGTTTTATTATAATATTTTTTTAAATTAATTATTTCCCTTTAATTTTTCTGTATTATGGTAATGCTATACTTATGTGTCTTAAAATTTTGCAGATTCTCGGAAGGACTTTACGAGTAGACCACGTGGAAAACTATAAAGTACCAAAGGAAAGCAAGAAAAATCCAATTGACGACGAAACCAGGAAAATAATGGAAGAAGGATGCGCGCCGGGGACCAGTGCTGCTCAGGCGTCTGCTGTAAAACTACCGGTTTTTAAAACTGAAGAATTAATTGTGGGCGGAGTCAGACTTCCTCCGAGATTACCAATCGGTCCAGTTAAGACTGAAAAAGTAGAAGAGAAGGACGCTGAGAAAAACCCCCCAAAGAAGAAAAATAAAAAGGTTTATTTTTTTTCTTAATTTATATATATATTTTTTTACCATTATTTAGGATGTTAAAAAAATAATAACTATTGGTTAAATTATCTTATATTTTCATGGCACAAAAATTATGTATTATACATATACATGTCCGCCTTCTAGTTAAATGGTCAGTCAGTTAGTTTAATGGTCAGCACGCTTGGCTACCGTTCTGGAGGTCCCGGGTTCGATTCCCAGGGGGGGTCAAATAAATAAAAGTGATTTTTTCACTGTAATATTTATTCAATATTACCCTGGACTGGTACCTGAAGCTGAGGGCTGATCACCTTTCCTTCATGTGTAAACGATCAAGATAACACTGTGTTTATATGAAGCAGTGTCCTATGCACCATTGGGGTGCGGATAAGGGTTTTATTATTATTGTACATATACATAATTTCAAAATATCTTTAAGCAATTTTGGGGATACATCTAAAATTTTCACGATATATATAAATTGCATCATCAGTTGACGCGGTATTCATATTTTTTTTATTTTTTTTTTATTTATTTTATCTAATGTTTTGATATTAGCTTTTATTATAATAATTTTATCGCTTGTTTTTTAGGAAAAGGTGAAAAAGAAGAAGATAAAAAAGAATAAGAAATCTAGCAAACAGAAAAGAAGGCATTCTACAAGCAGCAGTAGCGATAGCAGTGAATCTTCGTCTAGTGATAGTGAATCCAGTGAAGATGACGCGAGACGTAAAAGTAAAAAGAAGCGACGTTAAACTGATACATATATAAAATTACCGGGAAGCTTCATAGATCAGTGAATGTAAATCTTTTTTCATTCTTTGTAAATTGACATACTTACTCGCGTCTGTCACATAGTAAAATGAGGCTATCTTTCTTTAAGCGAAAAGTGTAAATGATTAATAATAATAAAACCCTTATCCGCACCCCAATGGTGTATAGGGCACTGCTTTATATAAATGCAGTGTTATCTTGATCGTTTACACATGAAGGAAAGGTGATCAGCCCTCCGCTTTAGGTACCAGTCCAGGGTAATATTGAATAAATATTACTGTGTAAAATCATTTATATTTATTTGAACCCCCCTGGGAATTGAACCTGGGACCTCCAGAACGGTAGCCGAGCGTGCTGACTATTACACTTGGAGTTAGTCTTTTGGCTTGGTGCTGTACAGCTGCCGGCCAAAGCTGCTCCATAAGTTTAAATAGATTCCCCCGGATATTTACATCTAAAGTCCGTATTTTTTTGCATACATAGAAATACTGTGATGAGTGATAAATGAAAATTGTTTAAAGTGAAAAAAGTTCTACAGTTTAGCTGTTATTTGAGAAAAATGCATCAATAATGCGACACAAAAATGCAACTGAAGTTAGCTTGGTCTGTGATGCGGTCCATTTCTCGGAACAAACAATACGTGTTAAATGCATTCCTACGACCTTGTCAATATTGTGTATACAATAAACAATAGCCATTAGCCAACTTCTATTGTGATATTTATTATTAAAGCTTAACGAAAAAATATCCTTGCAGCAAAAAACACAAAATTATAAACTTTATGGAATGCAGGGTCAATTTTAAACACCCAAAACACGCCAGCTCGCATCTACTGCGCTGAGAAAGTTGGGGCTTATGCGCCCGTATACCTCGCCGCCGTCATGGAGTGCCTGGCTGCCATGGTGTTGGAGATGCCCAGCAATTCCACCAGTGACATCAAGAAGACCGGAATCACCCCCCGCCATTTGCAGTTGAATATCCACAATGAAATGAGCTCAACAAGCTGCTCTCCGGCGCTACCATTGCTCGGGGAAGCGTCCTGCCCAAGATCTTGGCCATGATGCAGCCCAAGAAGACCGAGAAGAAGGCACAATAATATGGCGGCTCCACTTTACCCCTTCAGACTCAGCGGATTGACGACGTTTTTCTTTAATATATATTTTTTTATCATTACCATTTCCATATAAAAATCATCCAAAATTATTATTATTATTATTACACTACGGAGGCTGACAAATGATTAGTTTACAATATTACTACACTGAGAAAAGTCTATAACACTGTGCAAGTTCTATAGCTTATGTCAAATTCATAAAAGAATTGAACTATTTGTTAATTAAAAGAACGGAAGATATACAGGTTGAATAAAAGATGGCCATCTAAATAAAATACATCTATTCTTAAAATATACACTTTAGTAAGTCACATGTATTTTTTTTTTTTTCGTTTAAATTTCAAAGTGTTAATGTACATACTTATTAAAATACACTTCTTAATGAAATAATCTTTTTTTAAATTAAATTGGTGGTTATAAATTATGTTGATTTTTAAAATAACAGCTGTTTGTGGCGTGTTTCACTTGAGTATGGGTGCATTACCAATAAAAAGTCAAATTATCAGCATTTTGTACTTTATGGACTTACAATAATTGTCGGATGAAGAATTTGACGTTCTCATGGCCATTTGTGTGAGTTAAAATTTTCTAATGTTCCATTTCGCTCATCTGACGATCGATACATTTCAAGTTAGCAACGATATACAAATCATCCTTCTTGTGAGGAAACGTCCAAAACCCTTGATCTTCGCCGAATCTCGCAGCTTCTTGCAGTGTTTCGGGCAATTTCTCGTGTAAAGTTTCTGGCAAAAATACCTGCGCTATTAACCCCAAAAGGCAAAGCCCCGTTAGTATCACATATGGTATTCTTGCATCGTATATAACTCCCTGAAAATACAACACATGATGTTAACCCTTATCACTCGAGAAAAAAAATCATACAGGTCTCCAGCAACTCAAGGATTTTTTTATCAAAAATATGAGAAAATACTTATAATAATTTTTTTTGGAAAGGTAGCGAATAAGTACTTGAACTTTGATGTGTTACTTGAGCCCAGTACAAAAAATATTTAGATTGTGGTATTGATCGAAGTATCGTGACAATAAGTGTCACCCGTCAGGGAAACAATGAATCATGTCGATACGTTCATTATTGTAGACCAAATACAGAAAAAAAAAAATTTGTATTGGGCTCAAGTAACACATCAAAGTTCAAGTAGCCCCATTCTACGGTATGCTTATTTATGCTTACAAATATATGAAGAAACAATTAAACATGAAGAAACCTGTACGTGCACCCCTGGATTTTGTAAACAATAAAATGTATGACTATTGTTCATGGCGCCCCTGGGGCGCCTAACGGGTAGAATTAATATTTTATGTGGCGCTGTAGCGGTGCCTCTCGAAAGACAAAGGTTAATGAGCATATACTTAGATGCTAATATATGAGGCTATTGAAAAAAATAACTAAGCATCGTGCTGCTTCTCCGCAGGGAGAATACAATGCCGCTCCAATCTGTCTTTGCACACAATCTTCGTCTCTTCTACATTCATACGTCTTCTCATACAAACATGCCGATTATTCCGACTCTTGACTTGACCACATTTAAGTATTTGAAATACTTGATCATGCTAAGTTTTTCTTATTTCTATTACCAACCATATTCGCCTCATAAATTTGTTTGACTATCCTTTCTTTACTCATTCGATCCACATGCCCAAACCATCTCAACACACCTTTCCTTATTTTATAAATGCATTTTGACTGCATTAAGTCTACTTTTATCCTTTTGCCAACTGTATACTTCACTTCCGTACATTAGGGTGAAAAAAAATCATTGATTTATATAACCTTAACTTCTTAATTGAATGGTCTTGACTTCATTCCAAAATAATTTTTGGTACATATTTTCATTTTTTATTCTTACCTGACTTTTTTCAGTCCTATTTTGGTATCAGCAAATATTTGATGCCAACTCATTTAAATATTCAACTCTAAGCCGTACATAAAAGACATGTGTTTGTTTAATCTCATCCTAGATTTTATGGTTACAGCCCAGTTTAATGATCATTATATCAAATATTACAATTTGTTTGCTAGGTAATAAAACAGATTTACAACTCACCAAATAAACGACGTATGGAGCAAAAATACTCATTATACCGCCTGCTGTGATGCCGAGAGTATATCCTCCTTGTCGTATGCACGTGGGATATATCTCTAGAGCCTGAAGAGAGCTGACAAAGAAGCATAGTGATACTGCAAACTTAGTTGTGATCATCATAACTACTTGCAGCCACTGGAGCGAAGGATCTGTAAAGAATTAAATAAATGAAAACTATAATTTTTTGTTGATATTTCAACAAAGAAGAATATGGAAGTCTGGGCATTTACGATAATATGATAAATAACTACTATAGTTAGAGATAATCCAGAATGCAAATTGATGATAATAAGGAAGGCAAAGGAAGGAGGTAGGTAGAAGAAAAACTAAGGAATGAGGTTTGATGGACAGGTATTGAAGTCAGCATGGACGCGACAGCGCTGTACTGACATGAAATCAATTTATACGATAGCAGTACTATAGATTAGATACAGTAGTATAGATTCTACTTAGTCCAAAAATGCAAAAAAACGTACCACAAAAAATGTCCCTTACTGTATTTTAAGTTTGGACAGCCGAGTACCGGGCCATCACTAACTCGCCTTGTGTTTGAAGTCAGTTACTGACTCAATGTTAATCTGGCCTTGTAGTGTACATGTGAATTCTGTGCTGAGAATGCTTAGTATTAGTAAATAATCATGAAATAATCAGGTCGCAAATATTTGTTATGCCAAACGTGCTTTAGCGACTCAAGATAAATCTCAAAAAAACAAAAACTAAGCGCATGAAAATCATAGATAAACACCATTCAACAAATAAAAGTTTTGCATAATTTTTTTCCTAAATAATTTATTTATAGTTTCTTTTATAGTGCGGGCTAATTACTATGAAACAATGTCTCACAACAAACCACAAATTAGAAGGAATGAGATATTTATTTCTACTTTAGACAAAAGTAAATTCTATAGTAAGAGTGTGATAAAATTTTGCCCGCCTCCATAGTGTAGGAATTAGGACATTTGTATGCCATTCTAAATAAATATAAGTGATGTTTTCAGTTTCATATTACCCTGAACTGGTGCCTGAAGTGTAGGACTTATCACGTTCCCTTCATATAATAAACGATTAAGTTTACATTTTATCAATTTGACACAGTGCTCTATGTACCATTGGGTGCTGACAAGGGTCAGTAGTAGTGATAAAATTTCTTCTAACCTCAGCAATTTCATACCCAGGATAAGTGTTTTGAATGACGCACTTTGTGACATAAATTCAGATTCAAGGTGATATATGCCAATAATATCGCCTTGTATATATATGTATGCCTAAGATGCTGTGCTACTTGCCGACATTAGAGATATCCTGCAGGAGCTGGTGGCGAAGGTGTTATAATGTGTGCAAGTGATTTGCTGACAAATGTTGAAAAATCAAAATTCATGGTTTTTTAATGAAATGAATGTAGATCTTGATATAAAATAGTAGTAAAGGGGGAATTTCAAATTAATAAAGTTGCACGTGTGAATCTAATGAGTGAAGAAACCATAAGAAAAAAAAATGACGAGAATGTAGTTAGTAATAGAAGCATAGGAATACCTAGGAAAACTTGGCATGATCAAGTATTTCAAATACTTGAAAATTTTCATGTCAGGAGTCATATTAGAAATGTTATTGACAGGATAATACTAACCTTGCAATGTAAACATAACCGGAATCAATCCACAGATTGCAATCAAAAACCCTAAGGCCCCAGTGAACCTTCGTCCAAACTTGTCACTGAATATTTTTCCTACGATGTATGATGGCATCTCGGCTAGTGATTGCAGAAAGAAATTCAAAAATGGGTTTCCATTTAAACTGCTGACATTAAGCACTATTATGTAGTAACTCATAATAGAACATACCCTGGAAATGTATACTAAAAATAAATATATATGAAACGAAAAGATTATTTGTTGTTTTTATGTTCATGCATTATATGCGCGCTAGACAAAAGCTGTGCATCCATTATACTGTACATCTTTACAATAAACTTTTCGATCATATGGCTCATTCATCCAAATCATTCAACCTTTGCCCATGGTTATATACATCTACTTGAAATGTTTATGCAATTGTTATTTTCAAATAATAATGTACATATTTCATAATAATAAATAATAGCAATATGAAAACAGAGACTTCTGAATACTTTATAGTGTGATAAACATTCATAAATAATACCCTAAGCCATTACGTAAGTTAAATCATGTATTCATTTCATATAACATAATCAAATGTGTAAACAATTAAAGCGGTTGTTGGTTATAAAAAAGGGTAAGTAATTTTAATAACTATTGAATTCTCTAATTAATTCATTCAAGTTTTATCATGTTAAATCAATGTTATGGCTTTAATTTGAACTTTAAAAAAAATTGTGTCACAAAAATCATTCTTCTAGCTAATATTCTAATATTGAGTTTGTTTATTTGATCAATTTTAAGCAGTTGTACTCATTAATCACCTGCCTAGTAAACTTTCCCTCCCGGTGATATGTATTTACTACAACTTGACTTTAAAAATGAGAATATCAATATAAAATATTATAGAGACGGGCTGAGAATTGTTGTATTCCTCCGTAATACAATTACGTGTTACATAAAAGTATTATAATATTAAGTTATTAATTTGCAGCGACGAAAATAAATAAATTGTTTAAAAATTGGGGTTTTTTAATGTATGCGTGCATGCCACACAGAATGTACACGCGCATGCCGCTTCATACTGTTTCCGACGATCTCATTTTAGTTGGGTACAAGTTGTTGTTCAGGGTGGTCGTGTCGCTACTCTAGCTATGGCGTCTAGTTGCGATATATTTTTAAAAAAAATCTTTTTTAGGTACTAGGCCTAACAATACAAAATTTATACAATTCAACTTCAACTATAGTCAAAAGCAACATTTAGGAATATTAACATTTTATGGTGTACAAAATACATATCACCGGTACACGCGGTTTTTTACCACCGTAAGGGAAGGTTTAATGAATCCTAGCTCATCTAAGATTTAATATGGTTTTCTTAATATAGTTACAATTGTTATAATGATACATATATATGGCTACGATGAACTTCACCAATAATAAAAATAATATTTTTCTTCTTGTGGCCCCTATCCACACCTAAGTGGTAAATAGGGTATCACATCAAATCAATACGAAGGTAACTTGATCATAAGTTTATAAAAGCAGTTCTGTGCCCCATATTCATGGATATAGGAGTGGAATATGTTTAATGGGATGCAGATCAAGAAACTAAAAAAAGCTTAGGGTGAAGGATATTACTGCCATATAGAAAACGCATAATTAGTACTATAGGAGGGGATAACAGCATTGACTACGGTACTCGGGGTTAATCAGTTTATGTAAGTTGTACACAGTTTATATAATCTAACTTACCAGCATGTTATGAGGATGATGGATTTCTTTGCTAGTTTCCAGTTGGAAAACAGACTTCCAATTCCATAAACTTTTTCTGGTTTCTGAGCTGTGTTCTGCAGTAACAGTGCAGCATCAGTAGAGAGTCTTGTTCTATTTATTTTAGCAATCCGTATTAACTGATGAAGACATTCCGGAACCCTCCCTCGACTTAATAACCAGCGAGGTGATTCTACTAACCAACTAGAAAAATAATATAAGAATACATGATTCGAAATACAAAAGAATATGATGTACAGAAACATATTATGGTAGAAGATTTGTTTTGGAATCAATAGTAAATAAGAAACAATATTTTTTTATTGTACTTCCAAAATATGAAATACTATCCACAGTTACAAATAGCTAAGAAGCGACGCAAAAGTAAATTCATTAAATGATTATTAATTATGTACACTGTACATAAATCATCAACATGTATTACAAAGATAAAGGTATTTTACTGCAACGTATATAAGTCGTTTTATGGTATTTGAGTTTATAAGAGAAGCTGCCATATAGAACCTAAAGCGCAGTAAGAGAATGTTATAGGTATTTATGAGATGAGTATAATAGGTTCTACAAACAAGCATATTGCGGTGATATTTACAACAACAAAATTAAGGTTTTTGCATTCCATCACTACGGTAAATGCAAAAAACAAATGTCAATATCATCGCCATATCTACATATATACCTGTTTGTAGAACTCTGCATTCCTCCCCAAATACCTAAAACATGCTCTTATTGTGCTCAAACAACTCTGTACAGCGACATAATAACATCGTTTGATTGCCATCTATGGACACCGTGAATGATTCATGTGCCCAATGAAATAAACGACGATGTTTCAATTTGTGATGATGTTACAGTACCAATGACGGTACAATTTGCTAAAAAATACAATAGACTATGAAGTGGTTACATTAGATAATGTATGAATAGTATCTCGCCCTAAGAAACAGACAGGTAGAGCAGCAGATGCAACATTCAAAGGTCCCGAATTTGAGTCCTGGAGTAGTTGGTTACAATTTTGTGAG
The DNA here is from genome assembly GCF_059751285.1 of Brachycentrus maculatus. Taxonomy (NCBI): domain Eukaryota; kingdom Metazoa; phylum Arthropoda; class Insecta; order Trichoptera; family Brachycentridae; genus Brachycentrus; species Brachycentrus maculatus. The sequence continues at coordinate 64,333 of NW_028280805.1, forward strand.
ATTCAATTATTTCATATTGTTGTAATCATTTCCTGTATTCCAAATATATTGTACATTAAATTTTAAGCATTTTCAATGATGAAAATGTAAAAAATGTATATATTGATATGAGATATACACTTGCCATTAAAGGCAACGAGTATAAATCAAATATGTTTTAACACATTTCAGATGGGTATTTTTTTCGCCTGTGGACTTGTGACGATGGAATTTGATAATTATATACATATAGTTAAGACCTTAATAAAAAGATTGGTTTATGATATTCACATAAAAACATTGAATAATTCATTATTTTCTGCCTTTGCAATGAGGCCGACGCAGAAGGTAAAAATACCCTTCCCATCCTCAAGCATCAATCGACCGAATGGGTAGAGATATCTTTCCAATATTTTTCAAACACGAATAACTTACTAGCAAAGTGGGAAGTAAAACAACAGCGGGGCAGTTGACACCAGCATGTATATGACCCAATCTTGCGTTAACCAGTAAACGACTGGTAATAGGCAGACGCCAGTCATCCAGCCAAAATTCTGCATCTGGGCGATGAAGGCTCTGTCTTCAGGGTGTGTCAGTTCCATCACTATCACCAGACATGATTGCGCACCGGATGTTGAAGGTATCGTAGCAATAACGGAAGCCGCCAAGAACAACCAGTAAATATGCACCACAAACGGTGATACAAAACGACCAATGCAGGTTAAAGTAAGGGATATTAAGAATACTGGCCTTCTCCCAATTCTGCAAAGAAAAAAAATATTTAGTTTGCAATAGTAATACTGTTAATTTTTATAAAAATATAAAAGTAGGTAGGTACAGATGTCTCCATCAGAGTTGACCTGAATATAGCACTAACACCAACATATCATTTATTTCAAGGGATCATAAAACATACAATGTTTTGTGTAATGTACTGTTACTAAAGGGGATAAGCCTATACGGATATACAATACAGTGTCATAAAAAATAGACTTCTTGAGAGAAAAATAAAAGTCTCCTGCTTTGTTTCTTAGAAGATTGTAATAAATACAATAAATACATGCTTTATTATTGTTAGAAGTATTATACATAAAATATTATTTTACATTAAAACAAACACCTAAATATGAGTTTCTTGGGTCAGGTCTGATAAAAACATCTGTACCAAAAAAAATGCTGATTACTAGTCTAAAATTAAAATGGTTGATATTAATGTTATAAAGCATCTTATACTTATTCTCACCCAATACATAGTACATAGGGCAATGCATCAAAATTGTGCATTTTTAACTTTTTCATTAACCTCATAATGGTAAGGCTATCTATCAGTCTTGTACTTCACTTGTAATAATTATTTAATATTATTGGAGTGAGGAAATACTTAAATTAGTTTGATTTCCCTAGGAATCTACCCGGGACCGCAAGTATGATTCCCAAATGCACTAACCACTGCACTACGAAGGTGGACCTTTATATAGAAACCTTCTTTCTTTCATCTTTTAACTCTTATTCACACACAATGGTGCATAGGGCACTGCATCGTAGAGACGCAGTGTTATTTTGATCGTTGATTGCATGAAGGTAAGGTGATGAGCCCTTCGCTCTTTGTACCAGTCCAGGGTGATATTAAATAAATATGAGAAATAAAGAAACCTTATAAAACTGAAGAAAATAGAGGATTGTACTTACGCATCACCTAAATAACCAAAAAGGAATCCTGCAAGGACTTCTCCTAATTTAGCAGCAGCTAATATATTACTATTGTATATTTCCTTCTCGCACACCCAATCTTGAGTTGAAGGAACTGTAGTTTTAGCCCATGATGTATCGTACTCATAACCATTTTGGCACTGTGCTGAAAAAACACATTTTTATATAAATCTCATTTGCGAAAACAACTAGCAAATGCATTTGATGTGCTATTACTTTGTTAGATATTCATGCTTTCACTTTTTTAGCATCATTTAAAGGAATAAATTTAATGTTCAAAAATAATTTCATCATATATTAATAATAATAATCATATATTATTTTGAGAAATAAAAAGACTTGATCCACTAACATTTTTATTAACCAACTAGACTAGGCAACAACCTATTGCCCTCTTCAGGGTTGAATTTATGACTTTATGACTTCTTTTTGTTTCTCAAAATAATGTATCAATATGATCCACAAAGTTAATGCTTTCAATATTCAAAACATAATTTCATCACTCCAGTTTTCTCCGGAACACATTTTACTTGTTAAAACCCCACTATTTAATTCTTTAATTAAATTATGTCCATGCTCTTCCAATAAAGCGATATGTATGTATAAATGCTATTACATTTTGGAAATAATCTTGGTAATATTTTTTTTTAAATATATTTATTTAATCAGTACTTTTTGTGTGAGTTGTTTGAAAATAAAACAAGGTATTCTTTTTATTAAATTATTTCCTGCAAAGTATGATGTCTAGTTAATTCATGTTGTTTTGTAAATTAAAAATAACATTTTACACCATGTTTCGATAATTATTTACATTGGATAGATATATGTAATACTATGTAAACTCAATCTGAAACTTTGGCAAAGAATGGTTAGGTGCTATGTTTGGTCAGTACTTTTATACAGAATTGAATCGAGGACCCTCAAGATCAGCACTTTGAACCGGTTAGAGGCATTCGAAATCGTAGAATGCTACGCATTTCATAGATCAATATAGTCAGCAATATGGTTCAAAGATCAAGAGTAAAAAGACAGTTGCTGACTGATATCAAAGTTCGAAAGATATCCTATCTGGGGCTCGTCTTTAGAGGAGAAAAGTATGTATTGTACAAGCTTTTAGTGCATGTAATCATAAAAGGCAAAAAGTTGAGGAGGTATAAGCAGAAGGCAGATCTTCTGGCTCCGGAATAAATGGGATTGGATAGGGATGAGAAAAAGTTGAGGCGCTGTTTAGAGCTGGGACACATACTTTAAGTGATAGTACTTACACCATCTCTTAAGATGGTACATAAAGAAGAAGAATGCCATAAATCTGAAAAATTCTTACTTATTATGGTTTCATTTTCTTTTGCCGTTTCATTTATCAAAGCTTGTTGATACATTTCACAGGAACTAAATACATATTGACCTGAAGAATCTTTCTCCCTGTGGACAAAAATAATATTAATTATATTATATTTGCATTATATTTTTACATTTTTAAAGTAAGAGTGGTGAATAAATCATTAAACTATATCATAAACTATGTATATAATATGGTATTTTTTAATGGTAGGATTACCCTATTAGGAATTTACTCAAAAATAATATTGAGTTTAACATACTATACATTTTAAAAAGATGTTTAAGATTCTCATTGGATATTAAAAAATCCAAAATATCATTAATTTAATTTATCATTTTCGATTTTTAAATAAATAAATTTATTAAGTTGGCAACCATACTGCATGGTTTTAAAATTGGTTACAATGCTCTTAAATAGGTCCCATTGGGTTCCATAGACTTGTAGGTACGTAAACTCCTGGTAGTGACGACTGCGTAACAGGGTTTACAAGCTTTGCAATTTTGATTCTTGTGGTCAAATAGCTTATGACGTCACACCTAATGACGCCAAGAGTTTGTTCATTTTACTTGAAATTGAAATATAGATGGTTCATTCCATTATAAATTTATAGATTTCAACATGATTAATACTGTTTGTCGCGATTTTTTTATAGTAATTTATTTGACCATAATAACAAAATACTTGTTTTATTAGACAAAACTAATACGCGTGATGAGGGTCAAAATATTAATCTCACCATTGACGGTCCACAAATTTCTAGTGAAGAATGTAAAATAATAACGCAGGCAGCTCATCATTTTATGCAATATTTTGTAGCAGTGCACAATTTTTATAACCATTTCATTAAAATATTTACATTTATGCTTCACATGAAAAAATTACAACATTCATTAATAATATACGAAAATAAATATGATTGAGGTGTACATTTAACACATACTATTTTTACTTAAATTTTTTGAGGTAATTTTTATTTATTTGTTCATTCCTTCTTTCTCTTCTTTCTATTCAATATATTTTATAATATTTCTGAAAATATACTTGCCGTGGTAAAGTCAATTGTTTCCACTCTTCTATGGTAAAATTCCCTTCATCTCTCCCTGGAACCTTGCACCAATGATCTGGAACCGTCATTGCGAGAACCAGATTCATGTAAGCCATCGTGTTCATTGCAGTAAGTAGAAAATTGAAGATGTAATTGCATCTTGTTTGATATTTCCCGTCATCCCCTACAGAATGAAGCACTCTATCAAAAACCGAATCGCTATTACTCATTGTCAAAAAATAATTATTACGAATAATTAGCTTTCACTCTTAAAAAAAACAGCTAAAGAAAAAAAAAATTTAAAGAAGAAACATATTTTTCTAACTATTATTTATTTTAGCGCGGATATATGAAATTATCAATGTACGAGCAAAGGATGCTGTTTCTTTTATGTTCATGAGACTATTTGTGTCTAATTGTCTTACACTGATAATGTCATCATACGAAAACCTTTGATAACGTCGAGTAAATGAGCCGAAAGATAATTTAACTATTATTTATTTTCCAGTCATAATATGTCGTATGTATATGTACATAATTTAAATTAATATGCCGCCATAAAGTACATTCCATGCAATCTTTTTTAATCAAGGGCGTAGTGAATAAATACACCTTTTATGTATTTTTTCCTAATAATAATAATAATAATAAATCTTTATTCCAGCTTGACTAAGTGGTGGGTGCAATACTTAGTCAGCCATATATGTTCACACAATTTTTTTTTAATAAAATGAAATTAAAATAATAAACAAATAAAAATAAAAATAATGAAAAGAAACGGCGAAAGAAAATTTGGAGAGATGTAGATGAAGATTAGCTCGCTGGCAAACGCAGCACTGTGCTCCAGTGCCGCCACATGTCCAGCCCCCATCTGTGCTCCACAAGTCGCTTTATGATGAGGTTGGAGCTCTTCATCAGCCTCTCCCGGAAGCCTGCCACTCGGTGCCTTAATAGGCCATCCCAATGTGGTAGGCATAATAAAGTATGATGTAAAAGATGTATTATAATTTTGCAAGAAACATAAAAAGTGAAAAAAAAATACTAATATAAGTATGTCAAACTCGCTGCCTGCGAGTATTTTTTTGCGGCTTGCGGAAACCCGCGGCTATATTTTTCATTTATTTTAATTCTTCATTGAGATCATTTTTTTTTGTACGGGAACATATGATATTCTTTTACAAAATCATTAAGTTGGATCTACTGTATCTTATGTGACTGTTTTTGATAATAGATTATTCACTTAACGTTAGATAAAAATGATAATGAGATTTTTGAGTTTTTTTATGTGGCCCGCCGGCGTACCCAATATACCTTATGCGGCCCTTGGTGCCTTTTGAGTTTGACACCTCTGTACTAGTATGAATATTAGTAAGATTAGAAATTAAAGAAGGGTTCCCATGATTAGTGTCACAGATATTTAAGAGGCTATAGGTTACACTAACCTACCTGAAAATAGAATCAATTTTTAATAATTGTACAGTAATAATAATAATAATGCAAATATTGAAAGAACATTGAAACTGTGCTAAAAATAATAAAGAATAAACATTTCGCAGTTTAACCATAGTTTGATCCTATTTACAAATATAAAACAGAATGTAAGATTTTATGAACTTGTAATACATATAACAATACAGACGTAGTAGACCGCCAATTTCGAATCCATTAAAATTTTATGCCATTTGTATGAACTGAGAACGTCATATTTTTGGTAATTAGTATATTTAAAAAAAAATTTTAACCCTTTGGCTGCCTAAATCCGATATATCGGTTTTCGGTACTTAGCGAGAAATATCTAATGTGTAGAATCTGACGTCATAATTTATAAAAGTATCAGATACATTTTGGACAGTAGGTATGTTAGGGATTCTAAATGTAATAATACCTGTAAATGTAATATTAATAATATCAAGAAATGAGAATGAAAAATATTATTTCAATAAAATGTTAAATTTAGTCCAAAATAAAATGATTTTTTTGTATATGCTTCTAATATGTATTTTACTTATTCTTCATTAGACGATAGAAAAATCAATATAAATTTATTTACGCTTTGCGAACCTGGTTTTTGTAGCTAAAGTAATCAAAATATTTGTTAAAAATATAAAAAAATGTATTTAAAAAAATCATTATTAGTACTACAGAAAACTGTGATACCTAGTAATAAAAATGAAATCTTAACGAATATCTTACTTTCTCCCATAAGTCTAATTACCCAAGAACAAGATTATTATCGATTTTTCACTATATCGATAAAATAATTCCCTATATGCAGTGGTGGGATTCAGCCGGTTCGCTAGAACCGGTGCCTAAAATTTTTAGAGTTCGCCGAACCGGTCCTTAACCCTTTGTTGTCAGATAATATTTCGATTGAGATCGTGTATCGGAGAACGCTTGGTTTACTTGGTCCGCCACGTTGCAAAAATATTTGAACCTCACGAAGAGAAAAAAATATTGGGAAGATGAAAAAAAATAGTGGAAAATTTTCAGTTGCACTTATTGCACTTATTAAAAAGAATATCGTGAAAGATATACGCATCAGCATTTGGAGCATTCTCAGTTGTTATGTGAATGTTCTGTTTATGTGCTGAATAAAAAACAAATAAATGAATGAATGTAAAAACTATTTTTTTATAAGGGGGGGTAGGGGTAGTACCTAAAGGGCAAACCGGTTCTTGAAAATTTTGAATCCCATCACTGCCTATATGCCCATCTTATCATTAAAACCTTGATAGAGAATAAAGCCTCTTGGCTAGAAACGGTTAAAAGTAAGGTCGGTTTGGATTAAGTCAAATTTTGACGAGCATCCTGAGTGTTTTGTCCGAACACCTTATTCAGAAATCTCCCAATCGGTTATGTTCGGTCATGTTCGGTGTTCGTTCGTTCTCAGTAGCACTCAGTACAACTCAGTAGTTCTCTACTATACAACAGCGATTCCTGTGTTGCTGTATTCACTGCTGTTCACTACGGTTTGCGGTCGCGAATGACATAAGATAAGGGCATCCGTTTGACGTATTATTATTATTGATAATGTGATTTTTCGTGACATTAGAGTTGGAGAAAGGGAGTGTTTCGTGGAAGGATAACGGGTGTTATGGAATAATACGCCTTTTTTCCTTTTGGAAAACGGTAGCGATGACGCATACAAATGAATAGCGCTAATAATATTAATGTCATTTTACCGTTACGGCACTTGTAGGGCCTGCTATATCTTTGGGGCCTACAGTTGAATTTTTACGGCATTCCCAAAGAGTCGTTCGCAAGATGACCGAATTACTACAAGCGTTAATTGCGGTATCAGAAAAGGCGTCAAATATAGCCCGTGCTTGCCGAAATGAAAAAGATTTATTCTCTCTTCTCGTGCAGGAAAAGGGAGAAAAGGATGCTAACCCGCGATTCATTCAGGATTTCAAGACTTTAGCTGATGTTCTTATACAGGAAACTGTCAGACATGAACTGGGAAAAAAGGTATTTACATGAATATACTAAACATTTATTTGTGGAGTGGTTGATAGCTTTAGGGGAAGAAGCATGTTTACATTTCCTAACTATTCCTATCATATTTTTCATATATTCAAAAGGTTTGTAGATTCTTTCTGATTGAAAACTATGGTTTTAAACTGACGAATCTCAACGAGTAGATTGTAGAAAAATTGGTTCTTAAATTCATTTGCATTTAACTCATGCAACTTGTCCTAGCCAAAAAAAAATGCTTCAAGTGTCGCCTGCTCGCTTTGTGGCCTCATAAAATCCCTCACGAAGAAAAAATACTAGTCAGGTTTCCATTTGTCCCACCTAACAACATTGTAGACAAAACTTAATATCCGTTTATGTAAAAATGACATCTGATTTGTAATTATCTAAAACTATTATTTGCAAAACGGTTAATCGTTTTGTGTATTACCTTGAATAGGCTAAATACTGCTCTAGTAAACTAGAAATCTGTAAAAGTACGCTTTTAATGTTTTACATTTCGTCATTTTATATAATTTTTTTATATTGTTGACTTGTCTACAATGTCTCAAAGTCCACCCGACTGTACACCAAATTTAAACACATTTTTTTTAATAATTCCAAAGTTTAAATAATATTTCAGCGGGTGACTTTTTTCAGTTCTTCATAGTTACATCATGAATTATGTAGATAACTTACTGGGCAATAACTATGGCTTCACTCTTCGTTTAATCCTTTATATCAGTGGTTCCCGATGAGTTTTTCCTGCATATCACTTCAAGAAAGACCTCAAATTCGCATACTCTATATTGCGGGACCCTTAGACAGCTTGTGCACTACACGGAATTTTACCGTCCGGCAGTCCGGTTTTGAAAAAGAAAAGCGACTACGACAGTTTAGCGTGATCAAATTTACGTGCTCCGTGATCATGCACCGATCGAGCTCGCCGATCCGAAGAAAGAAAGACAAAAGCCAGTTCAAGCCAATCATCTGTTTTATATGCTAACTGAAGTGCCGGACGGTAAAATTCCGTGTAGTGCACAAATGCCCTTATAGATCTGATATGATCAGTGTAAATGGTCCGTGCATTTAAACTGATCAATTAAAAATATATTGTTTCAACGAAATGTAATAATTGATCGATCAGAAATATATTTTGGCAATTGTTGTTTGCGTAATTGTTTTATACTAATTAAATCATAGTCGAGAGATTACCGCACATACCCCTTGATGCAACATCGCATACTCCTGGCAGTAGCTACGCGTATCACTAATCAAGAAACATCGCTTTATTTTATATAATTCTAATTTTTGTATACATTTCAGTAGACGGTATAGTAAAAAAATATAAAATGAACTGACATTTAAAAAACATCAATATCAAATATCGGTAATTGTAATGAGATATCATCCTAACTTTTTATTGGCTTTATTTAGTAGCTTATTTAAACTAACCATTAATATATGTATTTAAAAAAAATGCAAAACGTTTTAATGATTTTTTCCCAAGTCTTGCTTCTAATTTTCAACTGTCAATCTTCAATAAGTCTTTTTAGTAGCAGATACTTTAAAAAAATAGTATTAAAGCTTCTATTTTGCTTCTCAAATAAATAAACAAAAAGCTTGGCCACTAAATGAAAAATCATAGTAAATCAAACTATTTTTTTAATAGGTACTTTGATATTTTTTGCTGAATGAAAACATTAGCTCTAAATATCAAATATTTGGCATGTCAAGTCTATAAACAGTTTTAGAACATGTGGTTTGTAAGTGTTCCGCTCCTAAAAGAAGAATAATAAAATAGTAAATTTCATTATTTTTCATCCTGTAATTAACATGAATGAATCAATGGATGCAAAATCTAAATTATTTATTTTTATGTCTATTTTACAGTTTCCGGATTTAGCAGATCACATTCACGGAGAAGAGAGCAATTCCTTCAGCAATACTCTCGGTGAAACCATATCTGTCGAAGTACGAGAGACGGAATCTCAAACAGCAGAACTGCTATTCAAAGTCCTCGATGGGAATGAGAATGCCGCCAATATACTGGCGGCTGAAGTTCACAAAGATATTGTTATGAATGACATCAATTCGCAAATTAGTAGCCTGCTGAATTTGGACATTCCAGTCAGCAATTTGGGAGTTTGGATTGATCCCATAGGTAAAGTAATTTTTACATCAATATTTTTTTACTACCATTACCAAAAGTTGCTCTTGCGCTCTACCAAAAGTAAACAAATAAAACGCTTCCTGCAAACAATATGATAAGTAACCTTTTTTGATTATATTTTTTTAATAATTGTTTGTATTTATAATATTTTGAATGCCTCCTGGAATCAGATTCTCGGATGAAAAATGTATTGTTTTCTCTTTCATTGTGTATTACATCGCAGCATTTTTACACACTGTATATATTAAAACAATTTCAAGGATTGAATAGTTATTACTAGTTACATATCACTATGAAAAATATGGCAAACCGTTGTTTACAGTGCTCAATTTTTTATATTCTTTATATTTTGTAGTTATTCCAATGCTCTGACAACCATGTTTATTACAGATTCTACCGCTGAGTACATTAGTGGAGATAGTGAATCAGTCAGTATTGGAAGCATCAGTTTATCTGGCCTGCAATGTGTAACCGTACTTATTGGTGTATATGATCGCCTTACTGGACAACCAGTCATCGGGGTCCTCAATCAACCGTTCTATAATGGGTAACATGCCATATATTTATATTAATATATTTATGTGAATAGAATAAATGGAAAACGAATAGTAAAACAGATTTATGAGGCGAATGTGGCTGGTAATAGAAGCAGGGAAGACCGAGGAAAACTTGGCATGATCAAGTGAAAGCGGTCAGGTCAGGAGTCGGAATAATTGGCGGGTATGTATGAGGAGATGCACGAACGTGGAAGAGGTGAAGATTGCTTGCAAAGATTGATTGGTGTGGCATTCTATTCTAGAGAGAATAGGCAGAGGTCTACCCCTGCAAGGAAGCGGCATGATGGTAAGTTAGTTAGTTAATATATATGAATATATGAAGACATGAAATAATATGTATATGCATTTTATTGTTTATTTTCTAACTATATATAATACATATCGCTCACTCCTTTCAAGAACGTCATAAATCAAAAAACTTGATTTTTCAAGAGAACGTTTTTAAAGTTTAAAAATATAACACAATGTATTAAAATAAATATCAAGCCACTTATTGAACTTTTTACTGTGCAACAGATCTTTTTAGGTAAAACCTGAAAGTTTTTCTCCATTTGAAAAATATTTAGCAAATTTAAAAAAATAATTAAACAATAAATTTTCTTCAAAATGCAAAAACAACATTTTCTGCCCTGTAGCGGGTAAATATTAAGTTAAAAATATGCCTCTTTTGCTGGGATATAGTACATTTTCTGGGCATTCCAAAAACATGCACAACTGAAAATTTACGATTTTTGATTTATGACGTTCTTGAAAGAAGTGAGCGATATGTTTAAAATTTTATGTGCAGTTTAAATTATATGAAAGAATATGAATTTGAATTAATATTATGAATTTACCCGTTTTTATTTCAGATCCAAGGGTAGATGTCTCTGGGGAATAAGTTACATGGGGAAGAGAATCTTCTTCAATCCTTACAAAGATTCTCCCGAGAAGTCGGATAGCAAGACTACCTCGACAATATGCATCAGCTCCAGTGAGAATGTTGTTCTCAAGGAACTCCTAAACGACGCTGGTTATAATCTAGTAGAATCCGCCGGGGCGGGCTATAAACTGCTGATGGTGATTTTGGGGCACGCCGATGCCTACATTTTGTCGAAGCCTAGCACCTTCAAGTGGGACACGTGCGGTCCTCACGCCATTCTGAACTCTCTCGACGGAGGTATTCTAGATTATTCCAAAGCCCTGAATGAGGAGAATGACGGAGATTGTTGCGAAGTGACGTATATCGCAGATAAAGAGAGCTGCGATGGTTCTCCTATCGACCAATGGTGCAATAAAGGTGGCATAATCGCCTACAGAGATCCGGATATAGTATCTAAAGTCCTGCAAGTTCTGTGACCATTTCAAACCAAGTGAATGATATCTAGTCAAATTTTAATTATTTGATTCTAAAAGCAATACTAAATGTTAGAAATCCTTTGATGTTGAATCTCCATATTGAATTTTGTAAATCAATATACCTTATACCTTTCTCTCCTTTATTTTATAAATTATCTATATTTTTTTAAATAATTTTTGTAATCATTCCATTATTTTTTTTTTATGAATTTTTTTGTGATATGCGATACTTAAAATATTTTTTTTAAATGTACATTGTACAATAGATTTTATTTTTATAATGTGAATATTTACTTTATTCATGTCTGTACCTTGGATTTGATGAATGTCATGTTAATTTTTTACCTAAATTGACTTTTGACATATTGTTTCTGTATTGAGAACTACATAAAATGATATAATCTTAATCAGCAACGTAAGATCAAATCGGCTGGTGATAGTTTTAGGATAGTTACAGTATTGTCACAAATATATGCAAATAACTTATTAATTGAACCAATAAATATTTTCAACACTTCTTCCCCATTAGTCTAGCCTTCGATAGGCTTATATGCCAAAACATAAACAAGTTCACTAATTTTTTACCTTTATTTTTAATGACAGTACTTATTAACCCTTTGCACTCCAGACTTTTTTTGTATGACATACCAGTAACTCGAGTGTACTTTTTTGCAAATTTGCACAAAAATAGTTGATTTTTGAAAAAAAATACCAAAAAAAATCTGGAAATGGGTATCATGCAAATTGACAGCAAAACCAATCGATAAGTGTTTAAAATGGTTTATTTAAAAAAAATAAAGACAATTGGTTACTATTTTCAAATTTTATAGTCTTTCAATGTATGGTATCTAACAAAACAATCGCCCAGATGCATCCTAGGCTGCCCAGGACAAGTGTCACAAAACTCTCATGCCTTTGCCAATTTTTGTCCCTCTGTTTAGTCTCTTTTTGATCCTATATGCAAAACATGTAGTTTGCCATCCAGGCGGACCTCAGTTTAAGAAGTAGACGGCCTACTTGGAATCTGCCAAAAGTCCCCTACCAACTGATCTACCAAAGTTTTACACAAACTTTAAGTGACTCAATGCTAACAAGGACCTTGAGCAATTGGCGGGACAGAATTGTACCTGCGTTAGTACGTATCCCGGCCTTTTATTATTTAAACAACATAATAGTACATAGTGGCGACATAGTCGCCAACCAATTTACTGTGGAATTTACCATGTCGACATATTGTCACCATTCGAGTGCAAAAGGTTAAAATGTAAAAGTGAATTTCTTCCCTTTATTCTTTGCAACGGAATATTGAAGCTTATCTTGAATTATCTAAAGGCAAAGTTTAAGCATTCTAACAAATTGATTTATTAAATGACAGATTTATTTGAATTACATTTGGCATTTATAGCATTTCTATAGTTCAATTGATACTTCTTCTACAATTTTATTTTACTTGTTTTTTTTTAATTCAATAATTCAGAAAATAATTAAAAGGGAAGTTAAATTAATAATCCGAACTATGAAGGGGTTTATGTGACTAAATATAATAATTTAATGCAATAGTTTTGTCTTTTGTAATTATGTACCAATAAACAGCAATAACTTATATTTATACCAATTTTTAACAACTTTGTAAGAATGAAAAAACTGAGAAATGTCAAAAGCTGGTTCGGCGAAAGGGTATACTATGTATGTCTATCTTAAAAATATTGAATGTTACTTTCATCTGCTTTTACATGAAGTATATGGTCTGACATCCTCTGATCTGTAAATGGTCTTCTCCATCCAACTTACCAATTAGTATATCAAGCACTGCGCTTGCCTGTTTTTCTTTTTGGAATATTTGCTTCTTGTTTTACGATTCTCTCACCACTATTGGAAAACTTAGATAACACTCTCGATTTTCTTATTTTGACTTCCCAGCACTGTGTTATTTAGTGAGAATAAATATTTCCATGGCCAAAGTTAATGTGAAAATAATATAGCTACTGTCTCTTGTACTTAAGTAATATTATGTAATAAAAATACTAATAAAAATATATACATAAATAGTATATAGTTCTGAAACAGTGTATCTAATACAGCGGAACCTCACTTAACAAGCACTCCCATTAAGTAATTTGCATGATGAGCTATATAAATTTTAAAATAACTTATCCAGAATAATTACATATAATGAGTGACGAGGAGAATACTGGGAAGATTCTGGAGAAAATAATAGTCATTATGTGAGGTTTCACTGTAATTCAAATGCAACCTGGATATTTATTTTGGTAACATTTGTTTTGTATGTATTGATGAAGAAAGAAATACATATTTATCACAAATCTTGGTGTTTTATACTTTTTCGATAAATCAAATAAGTAGGGTGGAAATATCAAACAACCCACTCGATGGTCCATAGGATGCCACAACGGATCAACGTCGTGATAACCTTATTGTCAGTTGTGTGGAGGCAAGGTGATCAATTTTTTATTGCACTTTTAAGTGCAAGTTGTAGCATATCGAGTCCTTTCTGGCAAAAGATTTCTGAAAAAGCTCGATCATGTATCATATAATAATAATGTTGATATAGTTCCATAGATGGATAAGACAAACTGTCAAGTTTTGTATTATATTACTCGTGTTCAATCAATTCAGAATTAAATAAACTAACCTTTCAGTTGCATAAGAATATACATATGCAAATCAAGAAAGTGTGTATTGATGATTAATTCCTAGTTGTAGCTTTGTGGAACTGAGTCACCAATATGTTTCATCTTTCTATTTGTAAATATGTTTTTTCCATTTGTTGGTAGCTAAATTCTTCATATTCGTTAATGGTATGAAAGAAAAAAATGTTTTTGTATATTCATTTAATCAATATATAATATATTTACAATTACGTAATATGAAATAAAAGGTATTTTCCTTAATTAAACTTAGGGATCTATCACAGTACATAAAATATAATAATAAAAATATTCTTTTTATATTAATACTAGAAATAACAAAGATTGGCACTGAATGTATTTTACTGATTATTTTTGATACGTAAATTTCCTATTTAGATTCTGCCCAAATATATAATTTTCCAAGTCAATAAATAAAATATAAAATTGCACAACACATGTATATTGAGCAGTGATTTCAACACTATATATAATACATTCACAATTCACATTTTTTAGTAGAAATACTGGATTATAGTTTCAAAAATTTGGTCACAGTTAATTTCATAGACTGAAATATATTTTATTGCACTTACAACACTAATGAGATAATCTGTATACCAAAAAATATTTGAATATTAATCTAAATGCATTTCACAATAGTACGAGTAAAATGCCAAATTTAAAATACATAGAGTCTATACAAAAGCAAAAGATGTTTTACAGTATGCATCTTTATTTTAAAAATACAATGTATGTACAATACCAAGCCCTGCTAATAAACGATTTGGCTATTGTATATATTTTTGACAATCCTCAGCCAATGAGTTAAGATTTGGCGAAAAAATTGTGACGTAAACAATGTGGGACATTTATTCTTAATATTATTTACCTTTACTGACTGTCCGCCTCCGTTGCGTAATGGTCAGCATGCTCGGCTACCGTTCTGGAGGTCCCGGGTTCGATTCCCAAGGGGGATAAAATAAATATAAGTGATTTTTTCACTGTAATATTTATTCAATATTATTACCCTGGACTGGTACCTGAAGCAGAGGCCTGATCACCTTTCCTTCATGTGTAAACGATCAAGATAACACTGCGTTTATATGACGCAGTGCCCTATGCATCATTGGGGTGCGGATAAGGGTTTAATATATTATTTATTACTGACTTTAGCTGAACAAAATCCACATTGAATAATTTGTATTACGAAGAAACTTTTGAAACTAATAAAATTCATTAGCGGATAAAATAATATGAAAAAGATTAATCAAATATGAAAAGCAGGGCTCACTGAGTTATCATTAGTTTATAATAGTACAATAAATAGTTCATAAAAGTTGAAATAACAGGTCACGTTTTATGATCCATGTAAAAATAAACCACAAAAAGAAAAAAAAATGCATTTGAAAATGTTTGAAATTTACAACTCGCAACTGGAACATGAAAGTACATACAGCATCGAACAGATTAATTGAAACAAAACTTTTTTTTTCGTACATATTTTCAACACCCTCTACAAAATGTTTTGGGGGTGTTTCTCGTATTATGGACGAAGGCTGCTTTTTTCAGTGACTGAGATGATGAATAGCGAGAAGTATCACCCAATTCTACTGGAAAAGATACTACCAGAGATAAAAAAAACCAAGGTCAAATGGTGATGGAATAATTTGGCAGGATTTAAGCACCTGCCACAAATTTAAAAAAATTATGAAATTTTTCACACAAAAACAATATACATACTGTGTTGGGCTTGTCAAGAATTTTGCAACATAAACCTAATTGAAAATCTATCGGCAATCTGTAAAAATCGGCTCTCCAAAATTGATTCGCACTACGGTGGAAAAGCTCATTTTGTCCATAATTCAGGTATGGTTTAGAGATGAAAAAATGGGATCCACATGCCAAAACCTTATGTAATAGATGCCAAGAAGAGTAAAATCTTTGATTGAGCCCAAATCAGATCATATAAAATAATAATTTGTGATTATAAGTAATTAAACAAAAGATTTTACAAAACTTTTTACAAAAATACAACAAAAAAAGTTTTGTTTCAATTAATCTGTTCAATACTGTATGTTATAAACCTTTCTAATAAAATAATATTACGTATGTATTCCAAATGATTTTAAATACAACATGTGATGGAAGTTCATGCTATTGCTAGTTGAGCTATTTGTTTTGAAGCATCAGTGAGATAAATCTAAAATGCAAAATTTTGAGGTAAATATAGAGATTTTATATAAAAATAGCCGGCTTTACCCAACAACTTTTTTTTGTTGTTGTTGTGATTCTTACGTAAAATACATATTAAAAATTATGAAATTAAATAATATTCAAGTATAAATAAATTATTTACCTACAATAATTGTTTCCTAAATGATATATAATTATACTGAAACTAGAAATAGAAAAGGCTTATAGGTACACTTAGGAAAAATTATATTAATGCAGTTTGAATTATTTTTCTAAACGAAATACACTTGTCCATTCCAAAATTTGTCAACCACATATGGTTGAAAATTTTTTGGAATGGACAAGTGTATTTAATATAGAAAAATCCATAGATGAGATTAGCCTAGAACTAAAGAAATTTTGGGATATAATAATTTTTCATCTCAGAAAAGATTCAAATGATTATTATCATCCATGATTAAATTTGTTATTCAGTAAAAATGATAATAGGAATACAAATTGGTTTAAAATTCTCAATGTGCTACATATGAGTATTTTCTCTTTCTAGTGTCGATATTATATCATTTATATTAAGATAATATTAAAAATACTAGATTGAGAAATCAGTACACTAATATCAACCACAAATCACAATATGCCTTCCGGAAGCGATATTATTAATTAAAATATTTTTATATCGTAATTGATATGAAAATAGCAGTCAAATCGTATAATTACTCGGTTAATAATGTACGAAAGTCATTTAAGATACCAAAATGTATATAATGGAACATTAAACACAATCATATAAGCCCTTTACACTTACTTTACATTACATTTAAAAACTTTTTGCATTTTATAAATTTAAATTGACCCTTTTAATTATTGTCCCATGACTATTGTCAAATAATTGAACACAAATTATTAATTCACGGAAGTAGATTTTTTTATTATTTAAATCACTTCAAAATGTGAAATCAAATAATTGATAGTATGATATACATATACTCAAACAGTTGTGCATTAAAACTTGAATAAATGTGTACCTGAAATTTGAAAGCGCATAAAGGTTTTTGCATATTTCAATTGCTAGTTCAAAAACTTTCCAAAAAAGATTTTTTTTACATGAATCCTGGAATGAACCTGAGGGGTTATGCATAATATGCCAACCACTATATTACGGAGCTAAGAAGGTACGTATTTAAGTATAAATTTGATAATGGGAGTTTTAGTAGAGACAGTGTTTTAACAATCAAATTTTCCCAGTTGATAATTTTGCTTCTGAGCATCGATTCTATGCTGAAGTTTTAAGGACATTTTAACTAACTTTAACATTACTTTTGGGCTTTTATTGCCAAGGACGTTTTTTATTAAACGTTTGAAATTGGTTGTCCAATTAGTACTGTCCGTGAATTAATGACACCAAAAAGAAAATTAATGAAAAATATTTTTTTAACCGAAAAGAAGTTAAAGTTTTGTTTACATGTAGTTAACCTGTTATATTTTCACTGTAGTTTCAGCCCTAAACATTCAGAATATTGCGTAGAAAATTATAAAACCACAAAAAGTGAGGACTTACCGAAAAAACGTTTAAGTGAGAATTAAAAAAAATAACTTTCACACATTCCGCATAGATCACAATTAACTCCACCATGAGAACATTATTTGATATGAATGTTTCTTTAATCATATTATTTTTACTTATCACTTGTGATTACTGGTCGATGACCCAGTTGGAGATGGAGCACGCTTCTCGTTGTCCTGTTTGGGTTGCAAGCCGCACTCCATTCGCTGGTAATGTGGTCGCCAAGAACTAGCAGGTCGCGTGTAGTTTAGATGATCGTATTCTTTTTCTATTAAAAAAAAAACATTTAAATATTAATCAAACGCAATAACACACAAACAAACAAATTACAAACACAATGACATACAAACTTTTTTTTAAATTACCTAACATCCAAGTGACTCTGAAATCTAGCTACGGCTTATGCAACACCGCTTATCATGTCCCTGCTCAGGCTTCGACTTTATAAGTTTCATAGCCTACTCGTGAGTGGATTTACTCTTTATGTTTAAAGTTACTATAATCTCATGTAATTCATGAGTGAAAATTCTAGGCAAAAACACTCGCTACATACAAACCTGACTTGATCTCAAATATTCAAAGGAGATCCAAGGACATTATTCGCCATAAGTTGTGTTCTTAATAGTTTCGGAATAATCATTCCTTCATCATGTAAGGTATAAGGTGCCTTAATAATAATATTTTTTCTGAATTTGCTAATCAACTTATATCTGAAGACCATAATTTTAATAAATCAACGGGTTTAGAAATTTGACTTGTAAATAAAAATGGTATTTGTTTAGATAATCTAGAATTTTTTTAAATAAGTAAAGAAATTAATAAAGATTTACCCATAATAAATAACCAATTAAATTTAACTACAAGTCCACTTTAAATAATATTCCCATTGTGTTTCATTTATCTTCTTTTTTCACTTTCAAAATTTTTTTTTTTTATAAATGTCAGATTGAAAAAATTTCATTTTAATCTACATTTGACCTGATGATGGAATGATTAAAAGAAACCGGTAGTCACAAAGTAGTGTTTATTAAAGTGGTATTACACAAACACATTTTGAGTATGTCCAACTATTTGTTCACAAAAACTGGATCATCTCCAATTATAGGAGTCACGGATTCGGATCTCACATACTAATAAAAGAGTTTCTGCTCAATAAAAAAGCTTCTTTATTCTCCACAATAGATGTCTCTAGTGAAGTTCTAATGATTCAAGAACAATGTTACGAAATTTGTTAATATATATACATATATAGAACTTCCAAGAATTTTTACAAAATTTGTTAATATACATATATATATGTATACATATATAGAACTTCCAAGAATTTGAATAGTGTGGTTGTCAATAATGGGTAGAATTGGTGAACGTTACACGTGTGTGTTAAGTGATCACTTAAACCAGCCTATGATGGTCGTCAGCCCCGTAAATGCCCAGACTTCCATATTCTTCTTCATCTTTGATGAGATGTCAAAAAATAATATGAAAATAACTCCTGTAAATGAAGATAATCCAGATATTGTGAACAAGTATGGACACACTCAAAATGTTGTAAATGCACGTATTTTTACACTAAAACAGTTTACCATAGTGAAAATTTGTGAAACTTAAAAAAAACATGAAAACGAATCTTGTATTTTTACAGTGCAACAGTTTACCGTATTGGAATATTCCAAAACTGTAAAGCATAAAAACGAATCTTGTACATTACAGGAGTTTACTGTAATAAAAAATTCCAAAACTATGAAATATTAAAACGAATCATGTATTTTTCTTCATATTCCATATTCTTCTTCATCTTTGATGAGATGTCAAAAATAATATAAATATAATCCCTTACCATATCCTTCCTTGTGCTTGATTTCATCATACACATGCTCTTCAGCTTTGTCATCACCATGAGGATATATATTTGGATTAGTCCAATCGGCATCTTTATTCTTCATTGACATGGTTTGATCATAATCTATAAGTGTAAAAATAAAACAATTAAAATCATATACCTACAGTACAAAGAACTGCGATATTTTTGATACAACAAAATAATGAATTTTGTATATTTATTGATTTGGCATTTAATTTATAGAACTCCATTTTAATTTGTGTATTAATTTTAAATCAAACACAGGTTTTTTGAGTCTATTAACGCCATTCGTTTGAAAATGCCATAACTAAGCGAAAAAATTGTCACAATATTAATTTTTAATGTGTTTTTGTTAATAAAATACAACTTAGTAGACTCAAAAAAATTGTGTTTGATTTAAAATTAATACATAAAAAAAATAATAATAAAAATGATTCCGTACATTCGTCAGAGTCTCCTGAACAACTAGCTCCGGCCATTTTAAGTTTTTCGAGGTCTGTATTATTCTTTTTCAAGGAGAGGTTATTCTTGATATGATTTGCGACATTGTTCAAAAGGTTGGTCGAATCGTCAGCCCGAGGTCCCCCTTGATAGGAGTAAACCGGATTATCGAAATGATGGCGATCTGAAACCGAGGAAAACATTAATATATACGCACCAATAAAAGCTAACAAGTAATGACAATCAAAAATTCATATTGTACGAGACACATTTTAGTAATATTTTTATCAAATGTAAGATAATGCTTGTTAAAAATGCCAACTAAGACAATTGAAGTAGTAAATAGTTTTTTTTTTAAGTTCATAAAAGAAGTGAGTACCATAAAAATGATAATTTCTTTATTGTCAACTAGCTGTACCTGGCCACACGTTACTGTGGCTTAGTCTGGTTAAATGATAAAAGGTTAAATAGAAAACACGCATTTCTAATATGTTTGATTTCAAAATGCTTGTGGGTATACAATATGCCTTCAAGAAGCACTCTGTCCGCCATTAGTAACGATTAGTATTGTGTGAATTGCCGTCACTTTCAACAAATGGCGCTGTCATTGGAGTAAAAAAAACTGTAAAAAATTTCAAAGCAATCGGTGAATAACTTTAGCAATTTTAAGATATCAAACAAATGAATCTTGACATTTTTACTTATAAAGATAAATAAAAACATACACTTTTTCAAATGCAAGGTTGTGTCAAAATTTCCAAACAATCGGTGCATAACTTCAGGGGTTTTAAGATTTTGAACAAAACACTGGCCAAATTGAGAATGTGGCATACTTAGTTACACACTTGATATCGCAAATTTGATTCCTGTCAATTGTACTTTTATTTTAAATGTACCTGGTTGAGAATTTGGATCAGCGATGTACTGCACATGTGCTATTTCTGTCTTTAAGTTGGATACTCGGCGCCGGTAGTAGAACAGCAGAGCCACGATTATTCCAACGAGAATCAGAGCAACCAAAACGCCAGACACAATCGCTCCATTATTTGCTAGAATAAAAAGAAACACATTTTGTATTTAATAAAATAATGAATGGAAGCTTATTAATTTAAAGGGATACGAATGATGTAAGTGAGGCTCAGACATGATAAAAATAGTGTAGAACATTGGTACCAATCTAGGACACAAAATACAGAACCCTCTTTTAATGGAACGGAAGGTCTGTTGACGACAGCCAATAGTCTGGCTTCCCCTGAGGAGTTTTATGTGGTTTTCTCCCAGCAATGAGCAAATGCTGAGAAGTTCCTGATAAATAATAAATGTTTGGTAAATAATAAATGCAACTCCCATCAAAGAAAAAAAATGTAGCTTAGGACATTATGAAAAAAAATGGAGGAGAATAGAAGATAAGAAAAGAAAAATAGCAGCAATGACTTGGCCACTTAGGATCGCATTACTCTTAACATACTAGCATATGTAACTTGGACACTATATGTGAAGTATTTTATCAAACAGCTGAAAAATTTATATAGAATGTTACAATAAAAATCTAAAGACCACTCTTTCAGATTAAAATAATGCATCGCATATCGCTCACTCCTTTCAAGAAAGTCATAAATCGAAAATCGTCAATTTTCAGTTGTGCATGTTTTCAGAATGCCCAGAAAATGTACTATATCCCAGCAAAAGCGACAAATTTAAAACTTAATATGTACCCGCTACAGGGGAGAAAGTGTTGGTTTTGCATTTTGAAGAAAAGGTATTGTTTAATTATTTTTTTAAAGATACCTAATATTTATTAAATGGAAAAAAAATCAGGTTTTTGCCTAAAAAGAACTGTTGCACAATAAAAAGTTTAATAAGTGGCTTGATATTTATTTTAAATACATTGTATTATATTTTTAAACTTTAAAAACGATCTCCTGAAAAATCTAGTTTTTTGATTTATGACGTCGTTGAAAGGAGTGAGCGATATGTATATGGTAAAATAATAGGTATCAAAGTATGTATCTCAATTAATATTGCGTACGCTTAAGTTGGAAAAAAAACCTTCGGGAACCCAGTACATGAGTGCTTATTTGAAAACAAAAGAAGACCAGTTTATCATACAATATCGTAAGAAAAAAAGTTAGGATACTGTTTTTTAATTGAATACAAAGGAAAGATAACCAGAAGTTGAAGTTAATAAGGAAAATATTATTTTGGTGTTTTGAAATTAGAAAAACAACTCACTAGCTTCTTGTCCTCCGATCAAAGAATCACTAAGTCTCTTTTCACACTTGTCTCCGGTGAAGCCCTGTCGGCACACGCAACCAATTGCCGCGTGGCAAATGTAATTCTCCGAAGGACATTGGCATGCCATCATGCAGTGCTCGCCGTAGTAACCCTCTGGACAGACTGCGAAATTACAAGAATTACATATTTAGTACATGAAAGAAGTGAAAAAGTGTGTATTCATAAAACTTCAAGCATTAATTAGCATTCAAACATTCATTTAGACTTATTCTGTTTTGTAGGAGATCAAGACCGATGGAAAACTGGTTCCATCTGTAATATAAAAATATTATATAAACAGGATAAAAGGTATTTATTACAAGTCACTAAAAAAAGTATAAGAGAATATAAGTTCATATCAATCTATCCAGTTTAAAACTTGAAATCAGAACCTGAGATTTAGGAATCGAATATATTTGATAGGGTACGGATGACATAACAGAGGGTCAGGACGAAGGATTTTAAAGCTATAGGGGAAAGAAAACTGAAAAGGATTATTCCAAAGCAATAAACGGAAGACGTACAACCTTGTTTGTGGGAAACGTTTAAAAGTGTCTTTTACATACTGTTGGTAGAGAGCGGGAGACGCTTATAAGTGTTCTATTTGTTTACTTATGGCAAGGCAAGAGACGCCAAAAACATTGTACAGATCGGAATTGGGTTTGCCGGTTACTTGTGATTAGCATACTGAAGGTTGGGTGGCATACTGTCTCCGTGTAATTAGGGTCGTGGTTGATGAAAAAACTGCCCGACAACTATGTGTTAACCTGTTAACCGGAGGGGACGCATAAATATGTCAAGCGTTAACAATATCGGGTACGGGTAGGACATATGAATATGTCCTTGAAATATATGTTGCGCCCTGGAACAGGCAGGACGTATACTTTTCGAACAACAAAGGTATTAGTCATCCATACATGTCTCAACATGAATTTAAGACACAGAATGAATCAGTATCATTTTGCTATTGAGAGTGGTAGACGTGTTCTGGGTGAGCAGTGACGGGTACGTACTTACACTTACCTACCTATTTTGGCACCCGTTACAGTTGCGTAATTGGACAGCGGACCGCCCGGTTAACAGGTTAACAAAGTAAATTCGATCTCTGTACAGCTTATGGCAATATCAGTGAATGATCGATTAAAAAGCACCTTTATATGATTATTCTAGGTTAGGGCTCGGTGCATAATAAGACTGGCTCTGAGTCACCGAGATCAGTATAGCGATAAGGACCAAATGGAGGAGTACTCACTCTCGTTGCAGTGGGCCCCGGTGTAGCCGGGCTTGCAGCGGCAGTGGCCGTCGTTGCCGCGGCAGGTGCCGTGCTGGCCGCAGGAGCAGCGCTGGGCGCAGCCCGCCCCCCAGGAGCCCGCGGGGCAAGGCACCGCGCACGTGGGGCCCGTCCAGCCCGGGTTACACAAGCAAGCCCCTGCAGAGAGCATACATGTTTTTTATATTTTTTTTATATGAGGTCAAGGGATCTTGCATCCCTTATGTTACTGCGACCATATTAGGTCTATTGTGACCTTTTATAGCATACATGTTAACATGTGACCAAAATTATTTAAAAACTTTCTTAACCTTTCCGGGAGTACGGATGTTATTAAAAGTCGGTGCGAATTTTTCTCAAAAGAGTATCGACGTTAATGAACATTGAAGTCTGTCTGTCAGTTGGTATGATGTAACTTGTGTAGCAATGACATATGTGGTATTTGTATGCAATTTTTGAGTTTTTTAAATTATTTTTATATAATTTTTATTTTAAAAAGATCCCACTCCACAGAGAATGTCGGACATCAATTATTATACTCCCGGAAAGGTTAAAATCATATAATTTCACAATATATATTAAGCTAACAAAAAATGTAATACAATCGGTTCTAGGTTAGGTATCTATTATGTGTATGCAAGCTAGCAATTTCATAAAATTCTTTTCTGGCATCGTAGTACATCAGAATAATTGAATAATTTTGTAAGTTAGGCAACATTGAACACTTAAAATATACCTGTAACATGATGGCAGTCTGCACCATTTTTGCAGGCACATTTGTTGATACAATCGAGTCCATATGTTCCTTGCGGGCATGGATGTTCACACGTCAACCCTTTGTATCCTGCTCGACACTTGTATTCTCCAGTTATGTGATTACAAGGATCATTATCTAGAACAAAACATACAATTAATATTCCAATATTGACAACATAGCAAAGATAATCATTGATTGTGTAGAAGGGATTATCGTCTACAACAAAACACACAATTAATATTCCAATATTGACAACATAGCAAAGATAATCATTGATTGTGTAGAAGGGATTATCGTCTACAACAAAACACACAATTAATATTCCAATATTGACAACATAGCAAAGATAATCATTGATTGTGTAGAAGGGATTATCGTCTACAACAAAACACACAATTAATATTCCAATATTGACAACATAGCAAAAATAATCATTGATTGTGTAGAAGGGATTATTGTCTACAACAAAACACACAATTAATATTTCAATATTGACGACTTAGCAAAGATAATCATTGATTGTGTAGAAAAGATCATTATCTACAACAAAACACACAATTAATATTCCAATATTGACAACATAGCAAAAATAATCATTGATTGTGTAGAAGGGATTATTGTCTACAACAAAACACACAATTAATATTTCAATATTGACGACTTAGCAAAGATAATCATTGATTGTGTAGAAAAGATCATTATCTACAACAAAACACACAATTAATATTCCAATATTGACAACTTGGCAAAGATAATCATTGATTGTGTAGAAAGGATTATTGTTTACAACAAAACACACAATTAATGTTTCAATATTGACAACTTAGCAAAGATAATCATTGATTGTGTACAAATTATTGAATACGAGGGGCGTTTAATATATTCTCAGAATCAATATGAATGAATAGTTTACACTCTGTGGTATTGCAAATGCTGGCTGACATTCTATGAAATTGAAAGTGAATAATATATGAAAATTACCAAAACCATTGTGGACCAAATAGCAAATGTGTAAAAACTGTAGTTGCATATTAAATGTTTGGAGGAAATCATATGCATTGTGTATAATATTATAGTAAGTAAAACAGGCAAACAAATTACCAATTCCTATGTAGGAGATATTATCACAGTAGTAAGAAAATGATATATAATATTATATAAAGATGAAATCAGTGACAGAATGACAACGGGCTGCAATGAAGTAATGCCTGGTAAAAAAATAATAAAAAGAAAAATAAATGGTTATGATGAAATAGGTTAGGGGAAAAAAATTTATAAACATGCGGTTTTTATTGATTAGTTTTGAATACTAAATTTTAAATGAAACCATGAAAGACAATTGTTAATGTTGTTGTTAATGTACGTAAAAAATAAATATTCATTCACTCGAATTTGAATGCTAGAATTTTATTTTTTTTTTTTACTAAGAAACTATTTTTTTGCGAAATAGATATATCAAAAAAATATATGTGTGAAGAAATGTATTTCATTAATTTTTTTATTTATTTAAAAATGTTCCACTGATAAAATAGAGTGCGACAGAGAAAAACCAAGATGGCGACGTTACATCAGTTTTGGGAAGGACTTGATAAACTCAAGTTTTGCTTTATAACACTTAATTTTTTTAATAAAATTATTTATTACTTTCTGTAAATAACAGTATCACACTAAAATATGGCAAACGGATATGTAAATAATGTTAAATTTAAATATGAAATACAATATATATTTTTTTTAAATTTACTTTGATTATTTTTAATTTTAATCTTAATTTGCTTTGTTTTAAAAAAATTGTAAAACGAACTCCCTCTCTAAACACAAGTATCTACTTTATTAGAGAGGTAAAAACGTTATATTTGAAATGTATTGTATATTTACCAATTATTTTATTTTATTTAAATATTATTTTGTAAAAAAAAATCACTATGCACATTTAAGTGGCTGTAGCGCAAATTATACTAGCATTATTACCTAATGACCAGTGCTAAACTCACCACACGTGCAATCACCAAAATAAAGCCTAATTTCTGTTTATTTATTTCATCAAAAAATTCCTTCCTTAATTTTCCATTTAACCATGTTTATTTAACATTTATCCATGTTTATATTTACAAAACAAAAACATGGGATATAAAAAAATGAAAGCGGGAGAAATGATAAACAAAAAAAATAGAAACGGACCAGGAGGGCTCGGGGGGCACTTCTCCATGCAGCCCTGTCCAAAGAAGTTAGGGGAGCAGGGCAGGTCGCACTGCACGCCCTGCCAGCCCCGCGCGCAGGAGCACTCGCCCGTGGTCTGGTAGCAGGAGCTGCCGAGGTGCGGGTTGCAGTGGCACTCCTCGGAGCAGTCCGGCCCAAACAGCCCGGGGGGGCACCTTGTCTCGCAACGCACACCTGTCACGGTACCCCAGTTATAGTCCACCTTCTTCAACACTCTTCCAAACCCTTATCCACACCCGATGGTGCATAGGGCATCATCATATAAACCAGGGGTTCCAAATCTTTTTCAGCCCGCGGCGCACTTACAAGTTTAGTATTTTGTCACAGTGCCCTACTTTAGTAAGCTATTTGGAAAAGACAATGTGACTAAATAGTCGAAAGAAATAGGTAGGTACCTACAATATAAGTTGGGTAGAAAGATGCTAGCTCTCAAAAAATAAATTGTTGCTTTATAGGTACCCGAGAATATTTGTGGTTTCGGATAATGATAGAGGATCGACTCACGGCGCCCCTCTTTGCTTTCTACGGCGCACCAGGGCGCCGCGGCGCACACTTTGGGAACCCCTGATATAAACCATTGTTCCGCAGAGTGTGTACCGCAGCACACTGGTGTACCATGGTGATTAGTTGGTGTGCCGCGAAAAAAAGTCTAGTTTTGTGAAAATAACACAATTGCTCCAAATTTTGATCGCCTGTGCTCAGTTAAGTAGGCTCACATTTCGCATTAAACATAATATGTTAAATATGTTACCATAATATGGTAAATATGCACTTCTGACATTTCTTAATTTGGTAAGTGTACCTTGAATAGAAAAATTTTGCGGAACACTGATAAAAACAATGATTATAGCTCATGATAATAGCTCGCTCACATATTCAAATGTATGTTACATAAAATATTTTTAAATAATTTCTTTCCGTAGTCACTTTTTGGTATGCATTTTTAATTGATTTTTCTTCTTCTTTTTCAACCTCCTTAACCACACCCGATAGTGCACAGGGCACTGCATCATATAAACGCAGTGGTATCTTGATCGTTATTAACACATGAACGAAAGATGATCAGCCCTCCGCTTCAGGTACCAGTCCAGAGTAAAATTGAATTAATATTAGAGTGAAAAATACACTTATATTTATTTGACCCCCCCTTTGGAATCGAACCCGGGACCACCAGTATGGTAGCCGAGAGTGCTGACCTTTACATAGTCCACCAGCGCATGTAAACACCCATCCCGATTCTGACACCATTTCACACCCAATCTCTTTTATTGAGACCTTAGATTTTCTTAGTTAAATTGACTGTATACAGTTCATACCACAGTCATTGACGATAAACCTAATTCAATCCAAATATTATAAAGAGGGTTTACCGATAGTTGCCACCCTAACTTATGTTGATACTTTGTTCTGAGACAGACAAAAACTTATGTTTCTAAATGAAAAACTCATGTTTTTATTCTCCAAGGAAAAATATACACATTCTTTAAGGATTCCAGTATGTTGAATCCAAGTTCAACGTCTTGTATAGAAAACTGAAAAAAGCTTCTTTTTTTTACAAAAACCACTAAAATATACTTTTGAATTACAAACTGAAAAAATTACAAATGGTGGAAAATGGTAATACATACATATTTTGTACTCAGATTACTCGTGAAAGTAATAATTAATTTTAAATCAGCATGTACAAGCACCTAAAGTATACATAATTTTAAGCGAGGAAACACTGTGATAACAGGCAGTGTATTACATATTTGACATATTTAATATGATAACTACACAAAAATCTGTAGAGGATTTCCCCAACATGCCGTGAATCCCAAATGATATTTTTTTTATAGAACAATCACACAATTTTTAATTGATAAAAGAATAGATTAACTTTGCTTAAGCAAGAGGAAAAAAACTGCATTCAAATATAAAGGAATCAAACCGCCCTAGCTTTGGGTTATTATTTAAAAAGTAGGATAAAAATTCTCAGGTTTTTTTCATAAGACTTCTTAATAACAATACTAATTTACAATGTACTATATATTTTTTTTAACAAATGAGCCATTTACGACCCTTTTTATATCCTTTTCAAGAAGGATGTCCTCAATATAAGATGTTGCCGGATAATTTTTTGAAATAATATTGTACAAATATATTTTGTATTGTTTGTAATATATCAATCAACATAATCTCGACATATTCTGCAAATGAGGTAGCTAGCAATATTGACCTTGAAATACTAAACGCACCGTATGATGTATTCATATGCGTAGGGCGAGTAGTAACAATTTGACTATCACAAACATTTCTGTGGTTGTGAGTATTTTTTTATTATGAGGTCAAGGGATCTTGCATCCCTTATGTCACTGCGACCATATTAAGTCCATCATGATCTCCCTCTGTATCATAGCTCACTCTCGAGACCTACATGAGTCATGTAGCTCACGACCTGTTTTGGTGGTAAGAGCTTCACCTTCTCGGGTATACTTTTTTGTATCTGAACGTACGGGATACGCCTTGTTGCATTCGGAAGACAATATCATGTATGTTCCTATGGTTAGGGCGGTTAATGAAGAAATAATCTCATTCATCGGAAGGTGCCATAAGTAAAGCAGCGAAGGTATGAAAGGAGGTGGATATGAGAAACTGTCAGCAATATATGATAAAGACCTTATGCCTAAATACAAAAAGTTAAAGGAAGATATTGTAATTGTCATCTGATGAAAATAGCTACTGAAGCATACAATATCGTAAATGGTGCCCGTAAGCAAACAGATATGGTAAAACTACTCTATGATAATTCAATTAGTGTGTTATTCTATAGATACATACATAGTAACATTCAAGCAAAACAAAAGGCAATTAAATTATAGATCAGGAAAAATAAAACATTCACAATTCTAAATAGATGTTACAAGAAATCTAAAGACTGACACCACCATAGATATGTCACTGTGTGCATTTTGGGTCACAATACAACCAAACATCATAATTTGAAATGATTCAAGCAAATTCAGTAAAGTTTGTGTTTGAGGGTGAATGTAACAATGTAAAAATATTTGTTTTGGAATATTTGCACAGTTTCAAAAGACACAACTACAATTTGCTAATATCGTTGACCGAATTGACAATATGTTAAATGGTGGTGCAACCGACTGGTGGTGGTTTGTGACTACGGAGAAAGAGAAAACAAGTTTGGAAGAATTATTCTGTATTTCGAGATTATATTTAAATTACCTTTCCAGTCATCTTTGCAAAGGCAATCTCCAGTGAGTGGATCGCAGCCTACGCTCTTATCTTCCACGCAGTTGCACCTTTGAGTACATCCTCGCCCGAACAATCCCGGCGGACACTTCTGTTCGCACATCTCGCCAGTGAATCCGGGAGCGCACGTGCATGTTCCTGATAAGAAAAAAGAATAAAATTAGTCACTATGGCACCTGTTTAACCTTTACCTTACTGTGCTAAAAATTTCCGCGTGCAATGGTGACATGTATTTTATACACCATATGAAAATGTGATTTAAAAACGGGAAAAATGTGAATATTCCTAAATTTTGCTTTTATTGAACATAGTTGAAGTTGAAATGTATAATTTTTGTAATGTTAGCTCTGATAAGTATCTGAATACAAGAATAAAAATACACTGTAGTAACCGCCATGGCTAGCATTACGGCACGACAACCCCAAACGATGACTTGCGTGCTACTAAAAGGAGTTCGGAGTGGAAATAGTATGAATACGCGTACGCGTATACGCAAAGCACGGCATGCATGCTGAGAAACGTTTTTGTATTGGTGATTCAATCCCCGATTTTTTTTACAATATATTTATTTCCGTCGCTGCAAATAAATAACTTTATATATATTCATTTATTACTTTACTTATAACCCTTATCCGCACCCAGTGGTGCATAGGGCACTGCATAAAATTGATGCAGTGTTATCTTGATCATTACTTACACGAAGGCAAGGTGATCACTCTTGCGCTTCAGGAACCAGTCCAGGGTAATATTAAATAAATATTACAGTGCAAAATCACTAATATTTATTTTCACCCCCCTGGGAATCGAACCCGGGACCTCCAGCACGGTAGCTAAACACGCTGACCTTTACACCACGGAGGCGGACAATATATATATTATAATATTTTCATGTAATATGTTATCATATTACGGAGAAATACAAGAATTCTGAGCCTGTATGTATAGTATTTTGTAACAATATTCTCATTATTAGAGTCGAATTGTAGTAAATACATATCACCAGGAAGTAAAAGTTGTTCATCAGCATGTCTTTGTCTTCTCCTAGCATTTAATACAGGAGATTGATAACTGTTATAATGATGCTCATCTACACTGGTACCTAAAGTGCAGGATTGGTCATCTTGCCTTCATGATTAAAGATCAAGATAACACTGTTGATTTGATGCAATACTCTTTGTGCCATTGGGTGCATATAACTTTAATTTTTTGGTAAAATCTGCCAAAAGGTCTGCACTTAAAAATGTTAAATGAAAGACTATTACATACATTTGTGGCAGTACATATTTTTGAACCTATATTATCTAACTCCTAAGTGGAGAAACATTGGATCCGACGCCAGACACAGGTCTGTGACGTGGTAGAGCGAATTGCTTGGCTGAAGTGGAAATGGGCCGGTCACATAGCCAGAATGACTGACGACAGATGGACGAAACGCGTTCTGGTGTGGAGACCGAGGAACCAGAGGACGTCCACCGATGAGATGGGTGGACGACATCAGGAAGTTTGCTGGAAGACAGTGGATGGGGACGGCGCAGGATCGGGAGGAGTGGAGGCGGAAGGAGGAGGCCTATGTCCAGCAGAGGACCTAAACGGGCTGATATGATGAAGTGGAGAAACACAGATTTGAGAACAAGTTTATGGACAAAATGTTGTGAATATATATATTGACATTAAACCGTATTTCTCGTACCATTTTGAGGATTGCAGGCTCCATTATTCTTGCATTTACATTCCCTGTTGCAGTTGCGACCGAAGAAATTTCCATCACATGGTCTATCACATTTCCGGCCTTCCCATCTACAAAAAATATAAGATCAGAAAATTGGTAAATTTAGATTAACAGATTAATAGACTTGAATTAGAAATGACAAATTAAAAAGGATGAATCAATTACCCATCAGTGCAATTGCACTGCCCAGTTTCAGTAGAGCAAGCGGCACCGTTGCGACATTCACATTCTTGGGAACAATCTACTCCATATCGACCTGAGGGACATTCCAACTCACAGTTGACCCCTCTGTATCCGGGAGAGCATATACATGTTCCTGAAGGAAGAGAAAAACTATGATTGACAATTTGTGGCTTATAGGATAAAATACGAAGGAAATATATCAAAAGGTAACACTATCTTTGTGAAACTATATGACCGACATATATATAAACTGGCTTTTTGGTAGGAAGACATAATGACAAATGTTATTTATTGTTTCGGCATTCACTTTGTGGCAAGCATGCTTAAATTATAAATAAATCACTTGTTTTTATATTTTTAATAACTAGTTGCGGAAGCTACACATGCTTCCATCTACGGTTTCAATATAAATAGTTTGTTTTCAAAACTATAGATGGAAACATCTATAGCTTCGTAAACTAGTCATTAAAAATATAATACTCAAGTGGTAAAGAAACAAGTGTTTTATTTATAATTTAAGTGCAAATACATTGCAAATAAGGAACCGTTAACTTTGTACATTTTTGTGACTTTATTCGCACATTTTATAAAAGTTTATATTCATAATAAAATGTTAATATGTATTTCCATGCAAAAAATAATATTTTAATTCCAATTGAATTTTTACTTGATAACACCACAATTTCTTAAAATCTATTGTGACATGTGTTTCTATACATTTCGCATAATTTTCAAACACCGTATGTAGGCTTAGTCTAAATTTTAGAGTTGTGTCCTTGGGGCGTGAAGGGTGAAGATAATTTTAGGAACACCAAACATTCTCATAATAAATAATAAAAAAAGGACTGTTAAATAACCTAGCTTTAATGTCCGTATTTGAACTTACCATTGATAGGCGAGCACAGAGCATTGTGCATACACGTGCAAGATTTGTGGCAGCCCTTGCCGTAGGTCAGTAGTGGGCACTGGCGGCTGCAGAACCTGCCGTCCCAACCGGGCAAACACTCGCAAGCACCTGTCCAGGGGTGGCAACTGCAACAAAAGATTTACTTAAAAAATAATGTAGCTAAAAATGAGAAATGGCCAATATTTAATTTAAAACTATTAACCCTACTATTATTATTGACCTAATCAGTACATTGATTTTCATTTGTCACTACATTATATTCAATAATTACTATTAATATGGCCGAATATATTTTGTGTTTAATTTTTTATATCCACTCCAAATTACAGGTGTGTTGCATAATTCAGTCATTTTTAAAAGGTAAATTATGCAATTTTAAATATTTACCTTTTAAAAAGATGATTTATTTTAAAAGAAAAATATTATGGATGGTGAAAATGATTTTTTTTAGGCAACTAAAAAAAAAGATCAGGCCTTTGTTCAACTGGAATGCAAACAAGCTGGTGTGATGGGGAGTGAAAAATATATTAACTTTATAAAATGAAGCAACTTTGTTTTAACCACCTTTTATTGGTACACTTTTTCCAACCGAGTATTAATTATGAGAATTTCAATGTTTTAGAATTTGATTATTTTAATAAAATAATAGTAATCAATATCACATATGGGACTATATTTGTTCCTTTATAAATGTAATGTAATTTTCTGACTTTGAAATGAGGCCAGAGCAGAAGATAATAATACTACTCCCGTCCTTAAGCATCTATCGACCGAATGGGTAGAAATACCGTTCCCGTCCTTAGCAAATTAAGTAAAATGGAATAGTAACCAGAGAATAATCTATTTCTATGTGCGGTTAGCCGGTAGTTTTTTTAATAGTTTGTAGCGCATTTAAGAAAAAGATTTCATTCTCCAAATTATGATAGATTGCCATTAAAACTAAAACAATGATAAACCCTCACAGTTCTGATGTTTGTGACATGCACTCGCACACTTGGTCGCACTTGGGCCCGTACATCTCCTTGGGACACGCCCTCTCTCCGCAATGCTCCCCTTTCCATCCGTCGGTGCAGTTGCAGGACCCGGAGAAGGGATCGCAGACTCCCTGGTTCAGGCAGAGGCACGGCTCGGTGCAGTTTGGCCCAAACCAGTTGGGAGGACAGGTCTCTAAACACTGAAAGAAAAAAAATATTCAGTAGGCTTTAAAAGAAAAACAAACAGTGAGAATTAAGTGCTATTTAACGCAGGCACTTAAATATCATCAGCCTAGTACAGTGGTCGGCAAACTCATTAGCCAAATAGGCACATTACAATGATTGAGAGCCAAATCTGTTTGGATTCTAGTATACCTTAATTATAATCTTAGACCTTTATTGAACTACAGTTCAGTCAATAAAACTTGATTTCACACTCAATACGGATTTTATGCATTTTTGCTTTTATTTTCCTAAGCAAAAAACGTTCAATGGGATTCATTGTGCCTTTTTGGTACTCTATAATACACTTGTGTCACATTATTCTTGAAATATATCAAAATATGTACAAATAAGATCGTAACATAAATAAATCAAAGCACGCATCGTGTGTCACTCTTACCCACTGGCGATGCGGAGCGTCGAGAGTGAGACAGATATGTATAGGGCATGATTATGATGCGGACTAATTACCGACCTCAAGAAAAATCGGGGATCTGTTCTTTTATTTATCCTTGTGATGTTACAAATTATTAGTCAGATATTTCAACAGATGTCATAAGGCCAAGGATTGACATATTATTTTATCCGAAGTTCCACACCATGAAAAAATCCCTCCAAGTTGAACTGAGTTTCGAAACTTGGAGCAAAGTAAAAACACATACGCTTATGTCAGCCGCGTTTGGGGCATGTTTTGTGAAAACACATACGGTTATGCGAGCCGCGTGGATCCGGTTAATGAAATTATTTTATTTTGAATAAGATTGTTGGTCCAGCTCACCCTGTCGCCCGTGTAGCCGGCGGAGCAGAGGCAGGCGCCGGTCTCGGGGTTGCAGGCGGCGCCGTTGTGGCAGTCGCAGCGCTGCGCGCACTTGTCCCCCCAGCGGCCGCGCGGGCAGCGCTCGGCGCACGCGGCGCCCACCCAGCCGCGCGCGCACACGCACGCCCCGCCCGGGCCCGAGCAGGACCCGCCGTTCTGGCAACGGCACTCGGAGCAGTCGCCGCCCTCGCACGGCTGATCACACCTGCCGGAGAAATATCTTTATTATAAATTTACCCGAAAATTAATATAAGTGTCTACATTTCCTATTGCCTATTAAACACTTGCCCTTATCCTAAAATACTGTTTTTTTTTTCATAATTGTTACTGTGACTAATTATTACTCAAGTGCCCTCAAGTGCCCTTAAGTTTAAACTTCACAGTATTTTGATAATGCCTTCACAGGGCTATTTTTTTTATTTTTATAATTTAGACCATAGGTGGCCAACATTTTTAGCAGCCGGGCCAGATTTAAGAAATGAGATTTCCTACCGGGCTGTAAAACAAAATGTATTTTATTATCCAAAGCAAACAAGATCTTCTCAGTTCTTCTGTTACTCTTCCCTTCTTTAATCCAATGTTTTAACTACTTGACCCCATTATTGGTCTTGAAATTGTCACGATAGTGAAATACTCCCATATATGGGATATGATACGAACTACGCAAGATGGAATGTTCTTTTGGTGGTTTTGTGTACACTAAAGGAAAAAATGTGTTATTTGCTCCGCGGGCCGCAAGTAGACACCAGGCGGGCCGCAAGCGGCCCGCGGGCCGCGGGTTGGCCACCCTTGATTTAAAACCTAAATATCAATGTTTAATTTTGATATTTCAAATATACAATGGAATATTCATTGTTTCAATCAATCATCAAGATTAACTTGCTTTTATATAATTTGATCAAAATAACAACTGACACCCTAGCGCTTCCCACGAGTAGAACAAACTCTAAGCAAGGTTCCTATATTTGTCCTTATACTTATGATCAATTTGTCAACGATGAATATGGGAAATTTGATATGTTCTACTTGACATTGTCAGCACTGCAATAGCATACATAGTAAGTCGATATTTATATTGTGGTGTGTCCCAATTTCCACACAATTTGTCTTGGACTTGAGCTTTGATCTTTCCCTTTTCCCTTTCCTCCCTCCTGCCCCTATTTCAGGTATCTATATTTAATGACACATGTAAAATTTTGTAAATGGAATGTTACTAATAGCTGTTTTTTTGTTACTCATTAATGTAAATGTATTTATGTAACTGTTCTGTAAAATTTCCAAATAAAATAAAATTAAAAAAAAATGTTTAAAGTTGAGACAACTATAATATTGACACCTCATCCGTAGGGTGAATAATCCAGTGTCTGATATAATATATAATATTAATATTTATTGTAACTGCTGACAGTTGGTAGAATTCCATATTGAATTGTTGGGTAATATATCCAAAATAAAACACGGTTTTTTGTTTTGTTTTGTTTTACTAGTATCCTAGTCTAGGAGAAATCCACATTACCCACCAAAATACCCACCATTATATGTACTCCTAGACCTAAGAATAGCAATTATTGTTAGTATATAAGGACATTTTGTAAATATTTTTAGTCAGTGTTTGATAATGTCCTAAGAAGACGAAACGCGTCACGTATTAATATATACATAAATAAATGAAGAATTCAATCCAAAAAACCGTGTTTTATTTTGGATATATTACCCAGCAATTCAATATTAATATTGTCGATAAGTTATTGAATAGCATTTCAAATCTTTTAATACTAATATAGTGAGTGTGGAAATTGGTAAAAAGGTACGGATGACTTACAGTGGGCCGGTCCAGCCCTTGGCGCAGTGGCACTC
Organism: Brachycentrus maculatus; assembly: GCF_059751285.1. Lineage (NCBI taxonomy): Eukaryota > Metazoa > Arthropoda > Insecta > Trichoptera > Brachycentridae > Brachycentrus > Brachycentrus maculatus. The sequence continues at coordinate 101,102 of NW_028280805.1, forward strand.
CCCGCTGACGTGGTCGCATGTGCCCGCCTTGCTGCAGCGGCACTTCTCGGCGCACTCAAGCCCGTAGCTGCCCTTGGGGCAGGGCTTGTGGCAGGCGCGCCCGGTCCAGCCGCGGGTGCACGCGCACTCGCCACTCAGCGGATCGCACGCCGCGCCGTTCTCGCACACGCACTTGTTCCCGCACGCGCGGCCCCAGTACCCGGCGGGGCAAGCTGGAAAGGGGAAGAAACGATATCATTCTCTCTTTCAATTCAATTCAATTCAATTTATTCAATAATTAATACATATCGCTCACTCCTTTCAAGAACGTCTTAAATCAAAAAACTTGATTTTTCAGGAGAACGTTTTTAAAGTTTAAAAATGTAACACAATGTATTAAAAATAAATATCAAGCCACTTATTGAACTTTTTACTGTGCAACAGATCTTTGGTAAGTAAAACCTGAAGGTTTTTTCTCCATTTAAAAAATATTAAGTATATTCAAAAAAATTATTTAACAATACATTTTTTTCAAATGCAAAAACAACATTTTCTGCCCTGTAGCAGGTAAATATTAAGTTAAAAATATGCCTCTTTTGCTGGGACATAGTACATTTTCTGGGTATTCCGAAAACATGCACAACTGAAAATTGACGATTTTTGATTTATGACGTTCTTGAAAGGAGTGAGCGATATATACATTACAAACTAACATTTGAGGCATATACATCAAAAATATAAATTAAAAAGTAAGCAAGAAGACTCTTGTTAAAGATGTGCAAGAATCCCGCTTCGGGATACTCCTTCAGACACATGGAACATATCAATATCCAGTGTGATATTGTTTAACATAGCGGTAGCTCTTCCTACAGGCATAACCATCGGCAGGTAGATCCTGTACAAAGGAATGTGAAACAATTTATGCCGACGCTGTCTTAGGTAACTATCGGGAATATACAGACCAATCCTCTGGATAATTTCAGGATTATTGATCATACCGCGCAACAATCGGTAAAAATGCGTAATCAAATTCACATTCCTTCTAGTTCAGTGGTTCTTAACCTGGGTTCGATCGAACCCCAGGGGTTCGGTGAGTCAGCCTCCCGGGTTCGGCAGAGGGCAAAACACACACCCGACTTGTACAATATTACGAAAAATGATACAATGTATGACGTATATTTATCTAAAAGATCTAGTATATTATTTGAAAGTAATATATTAAATATCATGAAAAGTGATACGACAAATGATATATTCATTTATCCAATAGATCTAGTATATTATTTGAAAGGAATATATAAATCTAGCAATATTTTTTTCCAATTAAGGGTTCGATGAACGCGCATATGAAACTGGGGGGGTTCGGTACCTCCAACATGGTTAAGAACCACTGTTCTAGTCTCTAGAGACAAAGATTGTTTGCAAAGACAGATTGGTGTGCGTTCTATTATCTCTATTTACCACTGAGATAGAATGCTACATCAATCTCTCTCTGTGAATCGGCGTGATGGTTAGTTAGTTAGTCAAACCCTTATCCGCACCTGGTGGTGCATAGGGCACTGAATCATATAAACGCAGTGTTATCTTGATCTTTAACACAGGTACCAGTCCAGAGTAATAATAAATAAATTTTGGAGTAAAAAATCATTTCATTCATTAATTTTCATTCAAACCCTTATCCGCACCCCAATGGTGCATAGGGCACTGCATCATATAAACGCAGTGTTATCTTGATCGTTAACACATGAAGGAAAGGTGATCAGCCCTCCGCTTCAGGTACCAGTCCAGGGTAATATTGAATAAATATTAGAGTGAAAAAATCACTTTTATTTATTTGAACCCACTGGGAATCGAACCCGGGACCTCCAGAACGGTAGCCGAGCATGCTGACCATTACACTACGGAGGCGAACTTTAAAATCACTTATATTTATTTGAGCCCTCCCTGGGAAATGAACCCGAGACCTCCAGTACGGTAGCCGAGCTGCTGTACATCACACTACTGAGGGGGACAAGTGAGTTAGTTAATTATGAAAAATACTCACAAATGTCGCATTTAAGTCCGCCGTATCCATTTTCACACTTGCAGTTGTCGGGAGCGTCACAGACCCCGTGCACGCACGGGTCGGTGCACACCGGGACGCAGGCCTCACCGTCCGACGTCAGGGCGTATCCCTTGCAGCACTCCTCGACGGGGCGGTGCTTCACGATGGTCTGGGTCTTGTATTCGGTGCGATAATTGATTCTGTATTTCGAGCACCGTGGCGGGATGTTGAAGCACCATGTGTATTCTTTCACTTGATACGGTTTCTGCTCCGTCACACGAACTGTGGTTGTGTACCTAAAAAGTACAAATGAGAAATATCATAGTAATACAGGAGAAAGTGACCAAGTGCATTGTTTTACAAAAACGTGACGATTGCCCATTTGATATCTTACTAGCTTAATATTGCCCTGAAAAAATCCCAAAGGATTTTAAACTTGGAAGTATAATATATTGAGTAGTTAAAAATGACTAACTGCATTGGTGTTTATTTTCTTGCCAAGCAATAGTGACTTAAATGGCCCTCCTGAACATTTTACGTTTTGGTAGTTGGTCACGAAAGTGACCAACTACCAAAGTCGTACAGGAGAAATCCTGTACGACTACGAAATATACAATTTATTTACTAAAATGCACCACTCTAAAAATTTCACTAATCTAGGGATTATTTAATTTTAAGTTTTACTTGGTAAATTTAAGTTTTGATCTGACACTTCTTGGTGGAACTGCATTTTATATATCGCTCACTCTTTTCAAGAACGTCATAAATAAAAAATCATCAATATTCAGTTGTGCATGTTTTCGGAATGCCCAGAAAATGTACTATATCCCAGCAAAAGAGGCAAATTTTTAACTAAATATTTACCAGCTACAGGGCAGAAAGTGTTGTTTTTGCATTTTGAAGAAAAGATTTGTTTAATTATTTTTTGAAATATAATAAATATTTTTCAAATGGAGAAAGAACCTTCAGGTTTCACCTAAAAAGATCTGTTGCACATTAAAAAGTTTAATAAGTGGCTTGATATTTATTTTTAATACATTGCATTATATGTATTTTTAAACTTAAAAAACGTTCTCCGGAAAAATCATGTTTTTTGATTTATGACATTCTTGAAAGGAGTGAGCGATATCATCTCATTACACTGACTTTTAATATAGATAAGATCAATATAATAAAAACATATTGTGATAGCCTAAAATGTTTCTGTATTTTGAATCAACTGATGATTCATCCGGTTACCATTAAAAAGAGCTAAATGCCAGACATATAAAAATATTGCTTAGTATTTAAAGGAAATTAGTTTGGTTATGATAATATTATATTTTATTTTAACAAAATATGTTAAAATTTTCCATTGAATGTAATTTGCAAACAAATTCGCTTTTCCGAACAGATTTGAAAATATGTTTGTAAATAAATATACTTCTTAACTCCACGAAAACCGCAATTAAGCTTGCCTTAGCTTTGCCTTGTCTTTTATAAGGCATCAGGTTCCCGCCGCACAGGACGTCCACTGCTGACAATTTGTCGTCAGTTCTCGTTTGAACTTCGGGACGCGTACCTGACTACAAATAACACAAGGGAGCTGGCAGCCGACAGAAGATCTTAGAGGCAGTTTGTGGACTCCATATGATCCACATAGGAAGCGAATATGAATGAAGGGGTAAATCAATGTATTTAAAATTTGGCATAATCTCTCTTGTGTTCTGAGTTTGGCCAAGCCAAAAAAACAATTAAAATACCATGTGCTAAATTTCAAACCCCTTACTTACTTTTCACTATTTTATTTAGGTGTATAAAAGTGTATGGAAGAGTTCCTGTTAAGTACTTTTTTTTGAGATCATATCGTGGGTATGCTGGCAAAAAATTTTAACTCTAAAATCTCTGAAAACGTTTGATTTAAAAATTAATATATCTAAAATCCCTGTTTGAATAACCCCTGTTAATAACGCTTTCAGCCTGAATAAAATACACGCTATTGAATTTAAGTTGAATTTACTTTTAAAACCACATATATATGACATTTCAAAACTACTTAGTGCATTTTGCCAGTTTAAAGAACGTTGAAAACTTATAGTATGCATCATAAAGTCAAAAATGGATATTTTTGAATAAACGTTTTTTGCTAGTACACCCACAATATATTAGTAATTTGACGTACTGATACAATGATGATATTCAGAGCTGAAATGAAATAAATGATGAGCTAAATATATGAAATTGACTTACGTTTCTTGTCTCGTGCAGACATTGGGACCTTCCAAACACAAAACACTTTCGAAGAAGACTAAAAACACTAGTGTCCTAAAACTCATCTTCCAGATAAGAAGCTCCATGATATCAATTATTTCACACTTTCTCACTACACTAACATTTCTATAAAAATGTTATGAATTCCATCACGGTTTCCGCGGCAATATTTCAATATATGTCCACTGTCCGACATCCACCGCAGCAACTGTGGACAAAGGAAATAAAAAAAAAACAATTAAAAAACTGTTTATAAAATAGAAAATATATATATATTCTTACGAGTTCAGCAATCATAATATTTATTCAGTAAAGGAACTTAAGAAAATATAAATATGAATGAGCCATTGTACTGAATGTATGTGTGTAAAGTTTAAAAACCAAATATACAAAAGCATTAAAAACCTTTCAAGAAAACTAAATCATTTGTCATTTTCATTATTTCTTAATAGCAAGAGTAAATAATGTGATATAATATGATGACTCACTTGCTGTAACATTTATGAGAAAATTAAAAAATAATGATAGATTAGACAAAGATTTCTGGGTCAATGCGCATATTTACAGCTCATTCTTCTATAAATATATCATATTAAAAATATTCAAATTCTACATATTTTAACTGTAAGTATTTGATCATTCTTGACAGTTAATAAAATCACAACTGTGGGGTTCATGTCTTAGAGCCTTCAATAATAATAAATAATAATGATAATAAATTTGGATAACTTATATAGCGCCATTTTCGTAAAAAAATACCTCAAGGGCGCTTCAATGATATTAGGTAATCATAAAAGTAGGTTCTATGTATGTACAATTATAGTCTAAATAAAAAAATATATATACAATACACAAATTTTTTGACAATTTTTTTTGACAAATAAAGTTTCCATATTGGTACTGAAAAAAAAATTCAAATATATTTATGTGCATATTTTTTTAAATATAAAAATCAAAGCTTAAAATGTAGTACAAATTCAAATTCCAGATCTTGCCAGTTAAAAACACCAGTTAATTAATAAAAGTATTGTCAAAAGATTTTTTACCATCTTACAATCTAGACGGGCATAATGAAATATCAGAAAAAAAATCTAATGAGAAATAGAAAACTTATTATGCTATTCGTTACAAACAAACCTTATGAGCAACAAAAAAAAAACAATACACATACATGAACTTTATTAGAAAATCTAGCAAGATTATTTTCTAATACGTTAAATTCTGCAACAAACACCCAAATCAAATTTTTTGCAGATCCAAACTAACGAAAATGGGAATACAAAGTAACTAAAACTATATCCGTTGATAAGGCAAAGAAGTGGCATATGGTAGCCACATTACTATGTTATTAGACAAGTACTTCTTCTTGACACATGGCAAAAATAACACAATCACCTATTCTTGGAAATAACAAAGCAAAAAAAATGTCAGAACACACAAACCATTATCTCGTACTTATGAATATGAAATAGCGATGACGAAACAAACAAAAAACAGACATATTAAAATAAATTTGTGATTATTCAGCATATTTCCAAAAACAAATAAAAGTTATTTGAATAACAAACATTTTGTCAACCTTATCGTGTATTTATGGTGAAGAGGAAGATTTATAATATCGAAATGATAAAATGTCATCGAAAGTCGGGGAAAGATAAAACTATAATATTTTTAATATTAAAAGCATACAAAATTTTAGCTATAACCACTCAAAGAGATCATATTAGTCTTCAGACAGAATAATAACACATGTGATTAATATTTTGTGCATAAGTATGGGAACACTGCTATGGTTGTAGTATAAAGTGCAGTGATTGTCCCGTAGAAGGAATGAGGAAATGGGCATGTCTCAAAATTACTAAAAAGTCGTATTTATTGGGTAGCTTGATATTTTCATTGTAAATTTATTTTACATGATCGAGCCGTTCTGGCAAAACATTGTAAGCATAATAAGTACTTCTATGAGAAAGAATATTGTATTTATACAACTAACGTACATAGTAAAGTAGACAATATATATATATTTTTATAAATAAAGAGACATATTTGTGTTTTTATTATTTAAAAAAATACTTCAATTTCATGCTATTTCTGTAAGCCGAAGCGGCTCATTATTAAAAATAGGTATCAAATTGTGGTAGAGTGTGTTTGAACCTGGAAGATCTGAATCAAGGGTCTGCGACACTAACCACGGGACCACAACCCGACACAAAACTAAGTATGTAATTTGAATTAAGTACATCATTTATTCTCGTCCCATTCTAAAAAAATCAAAATTGTGGTGATCCCAAAGATATTGCACACTCTAAAACGTGAAGACAGAGAACCTTCGCGCTTATCTTGCAAATATCAAAAAAAAAATCCAAAGACCAACCAAAACAGAACTAGGCAGAAATTAAATATAAATATTAGTAACCATTTAACATGGCAAAAAAATAAAACTCCAAATAAACTTTTAAAAGAGGATTTCTTGAATGTTTTTCGCAGATACTTTGTGGCATATTTTATAAACTTTATAAAATAAAACAACTTTGTTTTAACCACATTTTTTTGGTACACTTTATCCAACCGGTCCCGACAAAAACCTTAGAACCTTGTCATAATCAGGGTTTATGTACTAAATTCTAAAACATTGAAATACTCATAGTTAATTACCCTTACCAAAAACTTCACTAAATGAAACCAGTTGGATAAAGTTTACCAATAAAAAGTGGTTAAAACAAAGTTGTTTTATTTTATGAAGTTTAAAAGAGGAGTTTAATCCTTGCAGTATTCTGCCAGAAAGGACTCGAAATATACTGAATATGAATGCAATTGTATAAAATGCATATATAATTGTATGAAATGGATTAATTAAATTATGTAGAGAACTGAGGCTTATCACACATGCTCTACCATAGAATTATAAAATAAACAAATGAAAATTGTTAATTTAGTGCACTTCTCTTGTTTACCAGCTACACATATAGAGTGAGCGTGATTCATTGCTGTTAAACCAATCAAAGTAATACACTGACTTGGCAGACTGATAAAGCACAAAGCATTGCAAAACTGTAAAGATATAATTGAGATAACGAATTAAATTGAGACTCGGATATTTAATTAAATTAAGTATAAATTAAGAGGATTTACGCATTCTTTGACCCTATCTACATGAGGGTGATGCATATGGTATCGCATTTCAGCGATATGGTGTTCACATCATCATTAACCCTTTGCCCGTACCACATATCGCTCACTACTTTCAAGAACGTCATAAATCAAAAATCGTCAATTTTCGGTTGTGCATGTTTTCGGAATGCCCAGAAAATGTACTATATCCCAGCAAAAGCGGCATATTTTTAACTTAATATTTACGCGCTACAGGGCAGAAAGTGTTGTTTTTTGCATTTTGAAGAAAAGGTATTGTTAAATTATTTTTTTGAATAAACTAAATATTTTTCAAATGGAGAAAAAACCTTCATGTTTTACCTAAAAAGATCTGTTGCACAGTAAAAAGTTCAAAAAGTGGCTTGATATTTAGTTTTAATACATTGTATTATATTTTTAAACTTTAAAAATGGTTTCCTCAAGTTTTTTGATTTATGACGTTCTTGAACGGAGTGAGCGATATGGGCAAAAAAGGGCCTTTGCGGATTTGCCAGTACCTGGTACAGACACAATTTAAAATTATATTATTACATTTGGACCTCTACACTTTTCAATTAATTTATTATTAATTGCACATTTCCACATCTTAACAAAGGTGAAGAGAAATATGAAAGTCTGGGAATTTACAAGGTTTATGACCTGTCCTAGGCTGGTTAAGTGACAACTTTACAGACGTGCAACATTCTACCCATGATTGACAACAACATTAATAAAAATTTTGGAACTCATACACATATGAGAAATCTCATTAAGCGTCACTTAATCACCCTATGACAGGTCATAAGTCCTGTTAATACCCATACTTCCGTATTCTTCATCTATGTTGAATGCCACAATGCAAAAATGACTCCTAAAAGTGGAGGAATCCAGATTTGTGAACAAGGATTTTGACACACCCAATATTTTGTAAATATTATTATTATTTGGTTAAAAACATCTCCTAACCCCTCTTCAACCTTCAACGTCCCAAGAATTAATAAAAAACTCTAAAAATCTAAAAATTAAACTCTAAAAAATCTAAAAATTAAATATTTCACTTAGATTCGCATACGGTGTTTGAAAATGATGCGGAATGCATCGTAACACGTGTCACGATAGGTTTTAAGAAATAGTGATATTAACCAAGTAAAACTTAGATCAAAAATTTGTGTCGGGTTGTGGTCCCGTGGTTAGTGTCGCGGACTCTTGAGTCAGAGTTTCTCGGTTCGAACCCACTCTACAGAAATTGGATACCTATTTCTAATAATGATCAGCTTAGGCTCACAGAAATAGTATGAAATTTAAATATTTTAGTAAATAATGAAAATACAAAAATATTTCTCTTTTTTTATAAATAAAGAAAAATAAGAATATAATTTGGCTACTAAACACCCTGTATTTTAAGTGACATCTTGAATGCAGTGTATAAAAATAAACATTACAAGTATCCTATGTTTATTTTTACGTAAAAATAAATATTATCTGTATTTCCCATATCGAATTCTAAGCATTCTATTTCGGGATTCGGGTGATGCGCAATTGAACAGTATGAAGAAATCATTTCCGTTGCGCTATGATGTATGTAAATAAAAATAATAAATAATAAAACCTTCATCCGCACCCCAATGGTGCATAGGGCACTGCTTCATATAAACGAAGTGTTATCTTGATCGTTTACACATGAAGGAAAGGTGATCAGCCCTCCGCTCTCAGGTACCAGTCCAGGGTAATATTGAATAAATATTACAGTGAAAAAATAACTTATATTTATTCGACCCCCCCAGGGAATCGAATCCGGGACCTCCGGAACGGTGGCCGAGCGTGCTGACCATTACACTACGGAGGCGGACATGTCCGTATGTAAATAGCGATAGTTAAATTAATTTAATTCATATTCCCTCCTTTTTTAAAGCCTCCACATGTTTAAGAGTGATTTCGGCTCTAACAAACAAAATACATTGAAATAAAAATAAATAAAGGATATAAGAGGATATAGAGAGAGAGGAGAGAAATAACAATAATGAAGTGACATTAACGAAAATATAAAATAAACTGTTTGACAGGCGCCGTGGCGTAGTTGGATAGACGCTCGACTGTGAAACTGGCGTCGCAGCTGCGACGCCAGTTTCACAGTTCGATTCCCACAAATTGCAAAATGAATTCAAGAGAGATTTATTTTTTAATTTGTCTGGGTGATGTATTTTTAACATTTACCTTCCCTATCCTTACTATGCTACCTGTAGACAAACTTTTGAAATAGAGGTTTGGCGGGTTATTTATTCCTTATAAAAAATAATATTATAAAATCTATTTATTTAATAAAATCATAATAAAATGTGGACAGTAAAAGTTCCTTCCTTGTTAATTATCAAATAAATCAATGAGAAAATAAAGTTTATAGAAAATAGACATTAGGTACATAAGGTTCATGACATTCAAAACATATAATAAATAACCCCACGGAATTAAATAATATACATATCACATTATCAGTAGAAATGCGTAACATAGAGTGACAAATTGAGATAAAAAAAAAACAGGGTAATACCAAAAAATATTATTTGTGTACATATTGAAAAAATTAAGGCAATTAAAAGTACTTTACGACATATGTACTCATAGATATATTTTTTTTAGCTTATAACCTGTCAAAAGCCCCGTAAATGTCCAGACTTCCATATTCTTCAAAAAATATTATTTAAAAATTTCACGATCGTTTTTTTAAGTAATGATAATATTCAATTTGATTGGAAACGACCGTTGAAAAATGATGTACGCCAGTTAAACTTACATATCGCTCACTCCTTTCAAGAACGTCATAACTCAAAAATCGTCAATTTTCAGTTGTGCGTGTTTTCAGAATGCCCAGAAAATGTACTATATCCCAGCAAAAGCGACATATTTTTAACTTAATATTTACCCGCTACAGGGCAGAAAATGTTGTTTTTGCATTTTGAAGAAAAGGTGTTGTTTAATTTTTTTTATAAATATACTAAATATTTTTCAAATGGAGAAAAATCTTCAGGTTTTATCTAAAAATATCTGTTGCACAGTAAAAAGTTCAATAAGTGGCTTGATATTTATTTTTAATACATTGTGTTATATTTTGAAACTTTAAAAACGTTGTCCTGAAAAATCAAGTTTTTTGATTTATGACGTTCTTGAAAGGACGGCTGTCCAAACTTAAAACACAGTAAGGGACAATTTTTTTATGGTACTTTTTTTTGCATTTTTGGACTAAGTAGAATCTACTTAGTCCAAAAATGCAAAAAAAAACGTACTACAAAAAAATGTCCCTTACTGTGTTTTGAATTTGGACAGCCGAGGAGTGAGCGATATGTAAATGGTTTGTTTAATTTACATGCCAACCAATTTTTATATCGCACTGTAGCTAAGTTCTGTGTGGGATTCAGCAAAAACATAACGATCAAAACAAATATAAAGTCTGTCACATTTACAAGGAATATCGTTGTCATCTACAATAAATATTTACTTACTCAAATAACAACAGTGGTAGGAATTATAAACAATTGAATAATTTACATTTATAACGTTTTGAACTAGAGCAGCAGTCAGGGATCTTTACCCCAAAATATTTTTGCGTAAGTCGATATTAACCCCTCCCCCCATTTTGAAAAGAAGACAATGTTTATATAAAATAAAACTTATTTTTTTTATTAATTTACACGAAAAAGAAATAAAAGTTACATGAAAATGGTAAGAATGTAATAGACAAACAAAATAAAATTCTCAAATTGAATCAAACGAAAATTCAGGTATTGAGGTTTCCTTTTCAATTTTTGGAGAAATGATGTTGCTTCATGTTTCATACAATTACTTGAAACAAAAATTGGGACTTTTTGATGTACGAGCAATTTGAATAGTCTTCGGCGTGTAGTCGATTTCTGAATTGTTTAAATTTGTAAAAATACTAACATGTTTATGAAATAGCATACTAAAAAAATCCTTACACCAAAAAATTAAATTTTACCCCATTAGGGGTAATTTACCTCGTATTATTTATTGACATCTCATCAAAGATGAAGAAGAATATGGAAGTCTGGGCATTTACGGGGCTGACGACCGACATAGACTGGTTTAAGTGATTACTTTACACACGTGTAACATTCACTAATTCTACCCATTATTGACAACCACACTACTCAAATTCTTGGAAGTTCTATGTATATAAACCAATTTTGAAACATTTTTCTTGAATCACTAGAACTTCACTAGATACCTCTATTGGTGAGATGAAAAGAAGCTTTTTATTGAGCAGAAACTCTTTTATTAGTGTGTGAGGTCCGAATCCTGGATTATAATCACATACATGAGAAACGCCAGAAAATATCATTTTAATTTTAATTTACAACATTTTGAGTGTGTCCAAATACTTTAATTTTTATTATTTAAGCTCACAATTTGACCAGATAATTTATTCACAACATTTTGAGTGTGTCTAAATACTTGTTCACAAAATCTGGATTATCTCCAATCACAGTACTTACTGTAATTGGAGATAATCCAGATTTTATGAACAAGTATTTAGACACACTCAAAATGTTGTGAATAATTTACCTCGTTTCCCCGACCGCTGGACTAGAGCAAGAGTCGTTTTATAACTCGAATTATTCGCCTGAATTTAGTCAATTTCACGTTCATATTGAATTCAGCATGCCTCACTATTAATCGACCACGAGAGACGTCAAATGAAATCAGTGGAGTGATTCTGACGAATAATGTCACCTTCATAGAATAAACGTAAAAACAACAAACCTTTAGTTATACAGGGTAGCACAAAATTAATCACTAATCTATCGGAAGATGTTGCAATTTGTGAACTAGACAGCTGTAATATACAAACAGATTGATAAAACGAGAACAAATGTGTATCAACACTGGCGGCTGCCACTTGACGGATATCATCTTTTCCACTTAACAGAAAAAATTGTAAAGGTCCGAATAAAGATTTCTATCACTAAAATCTTTTTTTTATTTAGTAATAAAGTTTTTTTTAAATGGATGATTAATTTTGCGCCACCCTAAATCTGTTTGTATATTGCACCTTTCTAATTCACAAATGTCAAATATTATTGACGTACGACGCCATTTGCAAAAATTATAACATCTTCTGGTAGAGTGAATAATTTTATGCCACCCTGTACATATGTAGATGAATTTGATATGAAAATCAAGGCCACATTTCATTCCGAACCGAATTATTAATAGATCGACTATCCCCGCAAATCACAAATCTGAATCAAAAACCGAAATAAAAATACACTACACAAAATGAACTGAAAAATTCTATACATTATTAAAGAGGCCACATTAACTTGTTGAAAAAATCAGGGAATATAAAACTTACTAACTAACCATCACACCGCTTCTCCGCAGTGCAGACGATCTTCGTCTCTTCTACATTCATGCACCAGACCAATTTCAAGTGTTTGAAATACTTGATCATACCGAATGGGGAATTTTTTAAATACTAACAAACAAGCAGAAAATATGATAAAAATAATATTTTATTAAAATTTAACTAAGCAGCAAACGATACAATTTAGGCAGAAAAATGAGTAAGGATTATCAATAAAATTATATTTATTATACATGTGTCTTATTTCGTGGCCGTAGGTGTTTCCAAAATGAAAATCGGACCATTCGATGTAATTCCTAACCCCCTTTTGATTTTTATCTTTCTTAAAAAAAAACATTTTGTAATTAAGGTTGACACAAGTGTAAACAATCATCTCGAAATAAGTGAGAGCAGTTTATTATATCAATAAGGACACGTTGTTTGAAATGGCTATATTAAACAAAAAAGTCATGTATTTTTTTTTAATTTAACACTTGAATACACCTCTTTAATGAGTTTTATTTATATATACGACTAGTTTCAAAAACTTACAGATGTTTTCATCTTCTGGTACAAATTAAAACTAACAAACAAAAAATATATTTAGGGGTATATATAGGTTAATAAATATAGGGAAGGGATGGAGGGTTAAGGAACAAGATTTTTTGTAAAAGGAAACATTGATAATAATGGTGACGTATATTTATTAACCTATTTATACCCCTAAATATATTTTCTGTTTGTTAGTTTTAATTTGTACCAGAAGATGAAAACATCTGTAAGTTTTCGAAACTAGTCGTATATTTAAATAAAACTCATTAAAGTGGTATATTCAAGTGATTAATTAAAAATAATAATCAACATGTCATTCTACAAAGTTAATGCCGAATCAATAAATAATAAAAAAGCCAATCTTGTTTAAAATTGCCATTTTAAACAATATTGTTCAGATTACGGTATTTAAAAAAGTAGGAACGAAGAATTAAACAAGATGGTATCCGTTATTTAATGATTTGCAGTCGCTCTACTTCAACCGTAAAATAATGATTTATTGGCAAGCAGATAATAACGCGGCATTGTTTCCACGAATATGGTGATTAAGATGAAGTGAGGTAGCATTTACAGCGAACTATCGAACATTCAACTTCGATTTATCGAAAATATATTTTTCTCGGTCGAAAATTAAGTTTTAATTAAATATCGGAAGAAACTTTAGTAGCAAAAAGAATAAAAAATATGGCGAATAATGCAAAAAAGTATCAGGTGTCGTGTGAAAGGTCGAATAAATCTGATTGGTTGACAAAAAAAAAGTAAAAATTAAGATAAATCGCTAAAACGGAATAAAATAACAGTACAGTGAAACCTAGATATAACGGACCCGTTTTTAACGAACTTTGGAAATCAGAAAAAATACGGTCAAATTATTGACTATTCGTCAGATAACGAAGTTCAACTATATTATACGCATTTTCGTAATTTTAGAGAGTTGATTATTTTAAAAAAATGCAAACATCAAAAAAGCAAGCAAAACTTGATTCTTTTTTCAAAGCAGTATTACCGAGGACAAGCCCGTCGATATCAAACAGCAAAGTCACTTCATGGCGAGTGTTCCAAGATAATATATTTAACGTTGTTTGTGTTTTGTGTTGTTAATTTATATCTAAATACAGTGTTTTATTTATAAAAAAACATTAATCCTTTTTTTATGTATTATTTTTAAATCTATTTATCAAACGAATGCCCTAACAAGGCGAAACAATTGTAACAATATTAATTTTTTGTGTGTTTTTGTTAATAAAATACAACTTAGTAGACTGAAAAAAAATTTTTTGATTTAAAATTAATACATAAATTAAAATGGAATTCTAAAAATTAAACGCCAAGTCAATAAATAAATAACATTAAACCAATTTTTATTTAACGGACTTTCAGCTTTAACAGACACAACCCCCCCCTCAATTAGTCCATTATATCGATGTTTTACTGTATTCTTATTTTTCAATAAGATAAAATATTCAATCGCTGGATGTAAAAATTCTTTCTCAAAATTGATTGCGCAAGTATTTATTTTTATCGATAACTAATTGGGAGACTGACTCAACAGAGGGAGTTGTACATATGTATTGTATATAATAAATACAACATGCAACGGAATTCAATCGGTCGATAAAGATAACAAAAAAATGATATTTTCAAGCCATTGAATAACTTTGATAAATATTGTTTTAAGAAGCCACCAAGACCACAGTTATAACAAATGGCGGTGTTGTATTTATAAATATAATACATGATCCTAATTATCCATTGTTTGATTAGTGAGTCACTCTGCGACAAGGTTCTAAATAAAGCAAAACAAATTTTATGCAAGTTCGGACTGACCCAATAAACGAATCGGCTACTGAATGCAATCAAAATTATTACGGAATATCGAGGTAATCGGATAAATATATCTATAGTATTTTTTATTCTTATATTGCACAAAAAGTAAGATAAAAGTAATAAATAATATCATTCTCACTAAACGATTCTGTTGATAAGAAAATTAATTATGTCCTTAATTCAATTTATTTAATTTTTAGTATATGTCCGCCTTCGTAGAGTAAGGTCTACCGGTCTACGTGGCTACCATTCTGGAGGTTCCAGTTTCGATTCCTAGGGGGGGTCAAATAAATATAAGTGATTTTGTTCACTGTAATATTTATTCAATATTACCCTGGACTCGTACCTGAAGCGGAGGGCTGATCACCTTTCCTTCATGAATGAAAAAAATAGACAACAGAAAAGAGAGGGTGGTAGGGCATAACCTGCATCACAACTACCTTGTCACTACAAAAACGGGAAAGAGAAGAAGAAAATGATCCAAGAAATTATGTGGAGTTGTTGAAAGAGAAGGCAGGCATCGTATCGTATGGAGATCTGAGAAAACCTGAAGGTGCTGCGCAGAGTATAAAAAAAAGTTTTATTTTTATAATTAAAATCGCAAATAATTAGCCTTTTTATTTTTCCTCGTTGAGACGGTGTAAAATATAATTAATGCTAATGTAATAATAACACTTTAGCCGTAACTGTGACATGTTTACAAAGGTGGAAATTCAGTTCAATGCGGTTGCACCTGCAACTTGAACTCATAGACAATTAAGTCAACTCACTGGCTGGGTAGCGACTTACTGACGCAACACGTGCATTCCAATACTCGGCTGTCCAAACTCAAAACACAGTAAGGGACATTTTTTTGTAGTATGTTTTTTTTGCATTTTTGGACTAAGTAGATTCTACTTAGTCCAAAAATGCAAAAAAAAAACGTACAACAAAAAAAATGTCCTTTACTGTGTTTTAAGTTTGGACAGCCGTACTACGAGAGCGAAGAAAATAGCGAGAGAGAAATACAGCGAGGGTGGATTATCATAGTAATCATAAAAGTACAAAAAACCACACAAAAGCCTTAAACAATAATTGATTACACTATTGCAGAATCATCCCTAACATATTACTTGTTACATTACTGCCGTAATGTACCAAAATCCCAGAGAGCTTTTCTTTATAAACGGTAGAATACTATGTTCGTAGTCATACAGGAGAAAGTGACCAAGTGCATTTTTTTTACAAAAACGTGATCATTGACTATTTGATATCTTACTAGCTTAATATTGCCCTGAAAAAATCCCAAAGGATTTTAAACTTGGAAGTATAACATATTGACTTGTTAAAAATGACTAACACTGCATTGATGTTTATTTTCTTGCCAAGCAAAAGTGACTTAAATGGCCCTCCTGAAACATTTTACGTTTTGGTAGTTGGTACGTGTTGTTCAAATATAAAAATATAAAATCTATGTATGGTATACTTTCTGTTATTTTATTTTATTTTAGAAAGTTACAACTTCTCGTATTTTTACCTTGACCAAAGGAATTTTAAGTACAAAGGGATAAAAAAAACGTTTTTTCATTAGAAATGATCTTGAAGCACAGAAAATAAAGGACAGCTTCCATTTGAAAATTTCATTTGACCCAAATTCAAAACATAAAATATCAACTTAAGGCTCAGTAATCAATAGCCCGCAACTTAATTTTCTTTGAACCCGGGTAACATTTAACATAATTGTTTTTTTTTCCTTAATACACCACTTTTGTATTGAAAAACAAGTTTTCCTTCGAAATAAATACATGGTTTTGAAGAGAAAAGAGTTGTTGAAAGGTAAGGAGTTTTAATAAAAAAATTTCAATACATTTCTAAGGAAAAAAATGTGCACGGAGACACGTCTGCCCCTCGCGCGGACGATCGCTTTCTGAATTAGAGTTTTGCGAGTTCTCCCTTAGTATGATCCAACCTAATTTTTTTACTATAAACTAATCATTTACGAATGATTTGTTATGAAAATAGATGAAAAAATGCTTATTATATTACCGTAAATCACACTTTTACGACCCAAAGTTTTTCATTCTGTCAATATCATTAACTTTGAACAAATGATTTTAAGGTTTTATTAATAGAAGTATGATAAATTAGATTCACAATGATCTATTCTATTCACTTTGTGGTAAGACATGGTGAAATTGTAAAAAAAACAATTGTTTTTTACCACTTGAGTTTATATTGTTTAGTTTATATTTCGACCTGAATATGGAAGCATAGCTTCCGAAACTAGTCGTTATAATAAAATAAACACATGTAAAAACCAAGAGTCTTTATTTTACAATTTGATATATTTTAGCGTATTTTTTATTTAATTTAACATTATAAATATATAAATTGTAAGAAAAGAGTGAAATATGGTGAAATATATACTTATGTACAGAAATGTAAAGTTGCGAAGCCCCGTAAGTCAAAAGCAGTCATAACGAAATATTGAATGCGAAATCGAAGTGTGTCAAATGATAGTCACTGAGTCATTTCAGTCTTGTTCTTTCTTTCAAAAGACGCAATTTGTTAATCCCATATGAAATGGTTAAAGTCATAAAGATAGGTAGAAGAAAATGTTTTTTTTTCTTTCTTAACGTAGATAATACCTGCTCATAAAATATATCCAAATTTAAGATCTCGCTTTCTTATATGGACTTTTCTAAAAATTACTTATTACAAAAATATCTAATAAAAATGAGATTATATACTAAATATAAACACTTAAATTGTTTACTAAACGTGTGTTTTTTGTGCATATTTCGTTGCAATGTAAATATGTAAGTATGTGGAAAAAACAAATGTTTTGCATGCAAGTGTAATGGTCAGAACGCTCGGCTACCGTACTGGAGGTCCCGGGTTCGATTCCCAGGGAGGGTCAAATAAATATAAGTGATTTTTTTACTCTAATATTTATTCAATATTATCCTGGACTGGTATCTGAAGCGAACGGCTTATCACCATTCCTTCATGATAATGATCAAGATAACACTGCGTTTATATGACGCAGTGCCCTATGCACAATTAGGGTGCGGATAAGGGTTTATTAATTATTATTATTTATTAATGTGTTAATATTGATATATATATATATATATATATATATATATATATATATATATATATATATATATATATATATATATATATATATATATATATATATATATATATATATATATATATATATATATATATATATATATATATATATACATATATTGCATGTAAAACATTTGTTTTTTGTACATACCATACTTACATATTTACATTGCACGGAAAGCCAAGACAAAAGTGTTATTTAAATTATATGAAATGAAAAGAGTACATACGAGGTGAATGACACTATATTTATATTTTAAACACAATGTATATTATTATTCCCCTGCTACAATCTACTTTGTTATTTTAAATATACTCAAACTAAAATATTAGAGACAGAAGATAATAGGAACTTTATTCTGTCTTGTAAGCTAATCTGTGGAAGTGCTAGCGCTAGCCTATGAATGTTAATTTACATAAAATAAAATACAATTGGCTTACTAACGCGAAAATCTTCAGTTATTCTTGGCCATATTGTACTGTCGTAGTCATTATCCGAACGGCTGATGAGATTGTATACAGCGATGACAGAGGTCGACAAATAATCACTCAGATAGTCACAAAGACCGAGAAAAACATGGCACGATCAGGTATGCCAAATACTTAGAAGTGGTCAGGTTAGGAGTCGTAATAATCGGCGGGTATGTATGAGGAGATTCATGAACGTGGAAGAGGCGAAGAATGTTTGCAAAGACAGAGTGGTGTGGCGTTCTATTCTCTCTGCCTACCCCTGCGTGATGGTTAGTTAGTTAGTTAGTTATAGTCACGGTAAACAGAGAACAAATGTACTTATATTTATTATATTTTTTTTACAAAAATGTTTGTATTATTAGTATATAACCACTTACCGAGATTTTTATGTCTACCGGTTTCGAAACGTACCCGTCTCTTCGTCAGGACAATCACTACAACAGCATGCAAACAATAATACACGTCACCACCATAGCACTAGTTTGCATGCTGTTGACGAAGAGACTGGTACAGATCTCGAACCCAGTAGACATAAAAATCTCGGTGAGTGGTTATATACCCAATAATATTACTAACATGTTTTTTAAATACATTTATAAAAGTAAAAATGACTAACCACAAAGTAAATTCTTTAAATATTAATAATATTAAGAATAGAAAACAAATGTAATTTTAACTAACAAACTATCACGCAGCTTCCTGGCAGGCGTAGGCAGAGATACTAGAACGCTACAACACTTAAATAATCTTCGCCTTTCCATATTCATGCAATTCTTGATACATACCCGCCAATTATTCAGACTCCTGATGTAACCACTTTAAAGTATTGGAATATATAGTATTATTGATTATGCAAAGTTCTCCTCGGTCTTCCTCAGCTTCTTTTACTAACCACATACGCCTCAGTTTGTTTTACTGTTCTTTCTTCACTCATTAGTACCACATGCACAAACTATCTCAACAGACATTTCCTAATTTTATCGATAGTGCTTATCTCAGCCTTGCATTTTTTCCTTATATCACCATTTGAACATCTATCATACATCGTTAATAATAAAAATTCATCAAATGTAATTATAAAGACTGATATTACAAACCATTGTACATTAACTTACAATATTACATATTAAATAATGAGAATAAGAGGATCGGTAACAACGTGGAAGGCCACACTAAGGTAATGAATATTATTATCTGTGTAGGCAGTACTGAAAATATCTGATTTTCGTCACGATATATTTTAATGAACTACCGCACAGAATTTTCAGTGTGTAGTGGTCAGCACATTTGGATATCGTGCTGGAGATCTCAGATTCGATTCCCAGGGAATTTAAAATATGTAATATAAGTGTATAACAACATTTTGAGTGTGTCTAAATACATGCTGACAAATATGGATTATCTCCACTAAGGAGTTATTGTTACATTTTTGACAACTTAACATATATGAAGAAGAATATGGAAGTCTGGGTATTTACAGGGCTTATGATCTGCCATAGGCCAATTAAGCGATCACATTACACACGTGCAACATTCATCAATTCTATCCATGACTGACAACCACATCACTCAAGTTTTTGGAGCTCCTAGATATATTGATCAATCTCAAAATACAGTACATGAGTTAACAACAGCCATCTATGTTGGATTGAAGAAAGCGTTTATTTAGCAGATCCTTTTATTTGTATGTAAGATACGAAACCCGGGGTATACTATATTTACACACTGAGAATCGCCTGAATACATGATTGTCATTTTTTATGTAAATTATAATTTAACAAATTATTTTATTTACAACATTTTGAGTGCGTCCAAATACTTGTTCACAAATCTAGGTTATCTCCACTTAGGAGTTATTTTTCACTCCAATGTTTATTTAATATAAACCTAGACTGGTATCTGATGTGTAAGACATATCCCTAAGCACAAAATACTTCATTATTATGTTGATATATCATAAAAATCTTGAATTTAAATGAGTTTTATTAATCCATCGGGTCGACTCACATAGGTCTTGAGAGTGAGCTATGATACAAAGGGGGGTCACAATAGACCTATGGTCGCAGTGACATAAGGGATGCATGATCCCTTGACCTGATAGTAAAAATAAAAAAATAAAAAAATAAATCCATCGGGTCAATGGAAAGATAACGGATTATCCGCGTAATAACTTAAATCCTATTCAGAAAACAGGAGCACCTATTATTTTTTCGGGAACATTTACTTCCTGTCAATACGAATCAACAACTAGTTCAAAATGTAAAAGTCCACAAACAAAGTTAAAGTTACTAACACTACGCAGTTAACACGTTTTTTCCATTGTAATATCATTCCAGCATTAAAAAATATTATCCAAATAACATCAAAATATTTTTTCACGAGAGCCTTCTGTCAATATTGATTATTAATTTGTATAACATATTAAAATTTTAAACAAAAATTGTTATGATATATTTCAACAAATATGTTATATATGCGATTCAAAATAATTACCATGGAAAAATTGATAAGTGAATAAATACTATTGTTGAAGTTTTGTATCATGTCGCAGGTCCATTGCAATTAAAGTACAATGTTTGCTATTTCTTCTTTTTTTATTAATTATAAAATATATAACTTCAGTCACCCAGTGAGAGAATGTTTCTGCCAGTCTTTTATTTACAAACAAAATGATAAAAAAGATTTAATAATAAAAATTTAATAAATTTTTCACACTTTAAATGTATTTAGTGTTATCATTTTAGAGATTAAGACGCAATTCTAGAATTATTTTCAGAAAGAAATTGATAATACTTAATTGAATATTGTGTTTTGCTTTTGAGATTACCGGTGATTTTATGATTATTTAAAATAACATAAATATTAAGGAAATAATAAAATAACACAAAAATATGAATATTCAAGTGTGTTTCTTGTTTTATGCCATTTCTAGTTAAATTTTAGAATTAATAAAAAAATGTGGTCTAACGTAGATGTTTAATAAAGTTTTTTTTTATTATTTCAGATGAGGCGATGATGATAACAAAAATATTAATCGAATAAAACGAATGTACTCAAAAAATAAAAATACAAGCGTTTTCAATATGTAGAAAACGTACCGAGTACCTAATGTTCTTTTTGCAATCTTAGAACGCTTGACTTGAGCAAGTTTAGTACGTGCAGAATTGCAATATGACGAAGTTTAACTTCATACAAACGAAATTTCTCGTACAATAATTAGTATGTTTATAACTATAAAGAAATCAACATTTTTAACAATTCAAAAACATTTGAGGAACCACTGGATATAATTCAACAAGTCCTTGTAAGAAATTACACTTTTGTATAAAAAGCACCTCGATGACAATGTTTCTCGTAATGATAGGTGTACTTTGCCTTAGAACTTCCGCGTGAGTCACTGAACCTTTACCAGTTACTAATAGCGTGTAAAAAAGAGTGAATCAGATTTTGCTAACTTCGTCTGAATACTAAACATGACTACATATTACAAAAAGCTTTTGAACTGCTTCCAATACAAACGAGGGAACTAGCAAGTTAAGGGGATATTCGCTAAGAAATAACTCATTCGCCGGCCAACCGCAGAAGAAGTAACACGTCTTTCCGCACCCGATTTAAAAAAAATGTAAATTGGATATTTTTTGTTTGTTTTTTTTTTGAATATATATGGAAGAAATATCATCAATACCTCCACTTCAACCTAAAACGTACCAAGGTCGAAATTCTAAAATTAAGACGTACCTTCACATACGGTGTTTGAAAATGATGCGGAATGCATCGAAACACGTGTCACAATAGATTTTAATAAATAGTGGTATTCACCAAGTAAAACATAATTTTTATTTTATTTTTGTACATTGAAGTGAAACATTTAATCTCGTTACAATCGCTGAGACAAATTGAAATTGTTATGTCCAGTTGTTAGGGGTTAACAAAATGATAAAATGCCTTGATGATTCGATAGTCTCCAGAGGGCGAAGAGATCGAGTGACTCAATTTGAGTGAAATAAATCAACAATTGAGTCGGATCAGGCCGTTTAAGCCGACCGGGATTATATTGTTAACACGGTCGGCAAACGGAGAGGAAATCGGATCTGAGGACAAATTAATGAGGGCGA
The DNA here is from genome assembly GCF_059751285.1 of Brachycentrus maculatus. Classification (NCBI taxonomy): domain Eukaryota; kingdom Metazoa; phylum Arthropoda; class Insecta; order Trichoptera; family Brachycentridae; genus Brachycentrus; species Brachycentrus maculatus. Next base: position 123,948 of record NW_028280805.1, read on the forward strand.
CATAGCCTAATCGTCCGTCAGGTCCAACACCATCGAGCCAGCACCCGGCCTGTCAACTGACGCCTTTGTGAAAGCTAGTTTACATACAATACATTCCTTCGCGACACATCCAGTTTTCAGTACGAGTGTGTGTCGAGCATAGGAATTAGGAGTCGATGTCAATTTTTTTTCTTTTTATTATTATTTTATTTAAAGATTATTTAATTTATTATTTTATATTATTTTTCGCGTTCTTATTATATGCAAAAATATTTCTATTACAAACTATTTTCGTATGCCAAACTAGCCCAAATAGGTATAAGTTGGTAATTAGTGATAAATATTTGTATTCTTATTATATGCACAAATATATCCATTCCATACTATTTTCGTATGTCTAATGGGCCCAAATAGATATAAATAGGTAATTATTGATAAATACTTGTATTCTTATTATTTGCACTAATATATCAATTCCATACTATTTTCGCATGCCTAACTGGCCCAAATAGGTATAAGTTGTTAATAAGTGATAAATATTTGTATTCTTATTATATGCACAAATATATCCATTTCATACTATTTTAGTATGCCTAATGGGCCCAAATAGATATAAATAGGTAATTATTGATAAATACTTGTATTCTTATTATATGCACTAATATATCAATTCCATACTATTTTCGCATGCCTAACTGGCCCAAATAGGTATAAGATGTTAATAAGTGATAAATATTTGTATTCTTATTATATGCACAAATATATCCATTCCATACTATTTTCGTATGCCTAATGGGCCCAAATAGGTATTTGTGTTTTTATTATATACACAAAACAAACGTTTAGTTGTCATGAAAAATTTACATAAATCTAAGTATATATATTTTTTTTTATTTATTTAATACTCAGTGTCTAAATAGTATTTTTTTTAAACTGATGGTTTTCTTGCCTATTATGAAATTCACGAAATTGATTTCAAAGGCGCTCTTCGGGTAAAAAACGTATTTTTATTGATTCTCTCTTATTATTGTTTATTTTCTGTTTGTTACGATATTTCCATCATCGTCTGGACAGGAAGTTGAAAGTTGAAACACATATTTTTGAAATAATATACTTATTATTATTATTATATTATCTTACAATCTTCATAATAAATGTCGCTCACGGGACAATTTGAATACTGCAAAGAGCGTGCAATTTATTTCTTCACTGCAATGTGAAAACTTCAAATGACAATGTTGGGAATCGCGTTTCACGATTCAAACCGAAAACGAGACAATATAACAAAGACAAATTTTGAAAATTACTTTGAACATTTCATAATGCGTACTACATTGTATGTATACATACGAATTTCTACAACTTACATAAAAGTCATGTTGTACAATAAATAAATCTACAATGTACTCTAAAACGTATTTATTTTTATAATTTTCTTGAATCAACGGGAAGAGAAAAGATAAAGAACCAAACTTTGGTATTAAAAATCAATAATAATAATAATAAAATTGGATAACTTATATAGCGCCATTTTCGTATAAAAAATACCTCAAGGGCGCTTCACGGTGAATGAATTGGGGAAAATATTATGGTGGAAATGATTTAGCAAACAAATGTGTTTTTAGTCTTTTTCTAAAGATCATCTCACTCTCACTATTTCTAACCATTGGTGGAAGAGCATTCCACGCCGTCGGTCCTGCAACAGCAAAGGCACGCTCGCCAAATTTAGTGCGTTGGTTGCGAGCTGGTAAGATAACTTTGCCCATTGCAGATGGTGTAGCCGATCGAAGCTTGAGACGTCTATCAACCAATTCATCTGGAATACACAGCTCCTTAAGATACTCTGGAGCCATATTGTGTATTGATTTATACATTATTATACATTATTATAATGATTTATACATTATTATACATTTTTATACATTATTATACAATATTATATAAGAATAATGAAATATTGTCACGATAAAATGTTTGATTGGAGACTGATCGAACTAGAGCTTCTTAACCACGACTATTAATCTAATATAATATTAGATATACGTAGTACATAAAAGTTATTTTCTCAAGAGGGGTTCTGTCTTATTTCATAAACAGTCACTCAAGTGCCAAAGCAATTATACCAATTATCAAGGAATGAAGTAATAATCACATACAATCCTACAGTAATATAAAATATATTATATGTAAGCCAACAAGTCATTAAACTCTTAATCTTCGTTCATCTCTTTAAGAGCATACGACCAATAAACCAATACATTGGAGATCTTGTGCGTAAACTACAGTTGTGATGAAAATTTACAATATTTTGAGTGTCCAAATATTACATTAAATAAAATAATAATAAACCCTTATCCGCACCCCAATGGTGCATAGGGCACTGCGCCATATAAATGCAGTGTTATCTTGATCGTTTACACATGAAGGAAAGGTGATCAGCCCTCCGCTTCAAGTACCAGCCAGGGTAATATTGAATAAATATTACAGTGAAAAAATCACTCATATTTATTCTTACCCCCCCTGGGAATCGAACCCGGGTCCTCCAGAACGGTAGCCGAGCGTGCTGACCATTACACCACGGAGGCGGACATTACATTAAATAGTGTATGGTATAACATTTAAAATTCTCTAGTAAGTATGTTAATATATAATCCAGGATTCGTACCTGGCATACAAATGAAAGAGTTTCTGCTTAATAAAAAGCTTGCCTGATCCCACCATACACGTCTCTCGTGAAGTCTGTTGAATTCAAGGACTGAGTTCAATCAATATTTCTAGAAGTTCCAAGAATTTGAATAGTGTGGTTGTCAATCATGGGTAGAATTGGTGAATGTTACACGTGTGTAAAGTGATCACTTAAACCAGCATATGACGGTCGTACGCCCCGTAAATGCCCAGACTTCCATATTCTTCTTCATCAATGTTAAGATGTCAAAAAAATCTTGTTCATAAATCACAATTGTGATGAATATTTAAATGTGCATCTCTGATGTCCATAGACGCATTAATATTAAGGTGGTGACTGACCGGAGTCATTTCGTCACGTAACACGTTACGCTGCGAGCATTCGTGTAGTCAGTACAGCGTGCCGAGCTCGTTCCGAGTACTCCATCCGATGTTCGGATGCTCGCCGCGAATGTTACGTTACTACGAAATGCTCCGGCCAGTCCCCACCTTTAAGAGTCAGTCCCTTATTCTTAGAGCCCTTATTTCAGTTTTGTTAATTTATGCCCAAATAAGGTCAAGCTATTATACCACGGCCCGAGAACGCAATTAGCGTACCCAAATATAGCCAATTAAAATAGAGGGGGAACGAAAGACGCGTGGGTTAATCCCAGTTTAGATCCAGCTTCATCGCCACGACATTCTACAATAACAAAAAATGAATTATGCATCAGTCATTGTAGAGGAATACGCCACGTTATAAATAATGGTTCTGTGTGCTCAGACTTCCATCTTCTTTCATACAAAAAAGAACGATTGATGTTTCATATCGAATTGAGACACCCATAATAAATATCTGACCCATAGGGCGCTTGTGCACTATACGGAATTTTACTTTTCGGCAGTCCGGTTTATTTTTTTAATAAAAGCAACTACGATAGTTTAGCGTGATCGAATTCCGCGTAGTGCACAAACGCTCTTATTCAACCAATTTTTTTTTTGGAAGTTACTCTTTGAATTTTTATGCAACATAATAGCAAAGTTCCTTAAGACACCTCAAAGGTTTTAAGGTACTCCGAAATGGCTTATTTCATTCTGTTATGTTTTATTCCAAAATTCGGTATACTCTAAACTAAATTATATTAATTATAACTAAATTGGCTACTAGAACACCCACAAGGGGTAAGTTTATAAAACGGTAATTGACACCTTACCAAAAAGTAGTAAAGGGTAGAAAAACCGACTAATCGGTTGGCAGCGAAAAGCCGACTAGTCGGCTTTTGGTAGTTAATCACTGGTAGGATATAATTTATGGATGTTTTTGTTAAAATGTGCATTTATTGCTATTAGTACCAATTTATTTGGTTTTTAAGTATTGGAATAAAAAAAATTACGAGTCTATTTAGTAGATTTAAGTTTGTACTGAAATTTCTTGGTGGAACTGCATTTTATAGAATAAAATAACAACTATACATAAATGTAGTTTTTTCAACATAAATTTTATTTGACCGGCGACCGGGTTGATCGCCAGTTTGATGATGTCGGTTACGACGAAACCCGGTCGCTGGTCAAATAAATTTATGTGGAAAAAAACTATAGTTGTTATTTTATTATAGAAGTATTCATAAATTATCTTAAAATTTGACTGCTGTATCTTTCCCTTTGTTTCCTACCCACTCCAGTTAAAAAAATATGTTTCTTATTATAAATACGTGTTTTCAAAATTGATCCGTTATTTAATGACTTTGTGGATAATAGAAAAAGGTTATATAGAACTATGTTGCCTAGTACTCGAATTTTGTTACCGCGTTTTTGATCTCGTGATTCTTTGAATGTTTTAATTTGAGGATGTTTTTTAATCAAATCAACAAGATTCTTAAATTTTGGACGAATAGTATTTGAGTATCGAGGAAGTGTGTAGCTAGTATTGTGCACTGTGCATAGATCGAGGCAAAGGTCACGATAATGATTCGAACCACATGTGGATGTACAATAAGGAGTCAATGTACATAAGAGACAAAACATTTCATTTGCATATTTATATATTCGTGGGATGTCCTCGAGTGGAAGTTTAATCAAGCCACAAAGGATAGTGCGACATTCAAAGAAAAGACAACCGCACACATTAACTGGAGATTTACGTCAATGCTTACTTGTGGTTAAAATCGTAAATGAATCATTCAATAAAAAAAAAAATGAATTAAGTTATGCAAAATTTTTACCGAAATAAAGTTACTTGAAGATAACGCGATAAGGTTAGTGAAAATTAGATACCGATAAAAGTGTTGTGTAAATAATGATAAGCATAAAAATAGTAATTAAGAGATAGGAATTAACCTAACCTAATATAAATTATACATAAAAATAAAACAAAGAAAGAGACAGCGATAGCTCAACCGGAAAAATGTGTTACTTCGACTGTGACTTTTTGGCGTAAAAACGTTATTCTATGAAAAAAAAACCAGCACACTCAATTTTTTATGCATTCGGAACCATCCATCTGACAATGTAACTTTTGTAATTATACGTTTATTTAAAAAAAAAACACAGTAAAAAATGAGACGGAAATTTATTTTATTTTATTTGTTTATTATTTGATCAAACAATTCATTTTAGTCAAATGTTACCTGGGTTTAAAGAAAATTAAGTTGCGATTTATCGTTTATTGGGCTTTAATGGCTACGGTTGACCTACCTTGATTCCACAACTGAATTTTAATGTTTAAACGAGACATTTTAAAGTAAACAGATTATATGAAATACGATAAGATTATAATTAATATTTTTTAAGCAAAGAAATACTAAAAACGTAAAAATTTAATAAAATAAATGAATCTGAATAATACGAGTAGATTTTTTTTACCGTAAGTTAATATGATATAATTAGTCTTTGAAATGTTATATCCACCATTGAAAATAGCGCAGTACTTATGCATGTAAATATTATTAAACCCCATTAACCTTATAGGGATAGTGCAAATAAATGACTATTAACCCGATGGTTGCCAGAGACGAGATATCTCGTCAGTACTTTTGATGACGTATTACTCCGCAGTTTTAACTCATATTGACAATCTGTCAAAAACGGAACATACATTGCCATCTGTTGAAGTTCTCACAAAATATTTTATAAAGTTTTTAAATACTTTTAAGTGATTTATCGGTATCACTTTCAGCTGACAGTTGACAGATGTCATTAGGGCTACCACTCAAACCACTTGAAATATTGATTATTTTAATCGATTGTTTTGAACGCCAGGGGTTTTTATTTTGCTCAATTTTTTGTGTTTTTCTTATTATTTTAAAATATTCCATTGATAAATAATAGTTGTGTGTTAATATTAAATTTAATAAAAACTTGCGTGTGCGACTTAGTGTGACAACCCTGAAAATTTGAAACTGGTTTAACTTCAAGAATAAAACTCTAACAATCGATGCGGGATATAATATTTGGTAAGTAAATTATAATTCAATAAAAACAACAAAAAAAAATCTTTAGACAACTTTTTTTTTTCAAAAAAATACTTGGCCTGTTGAGCACTGCGGCGTAATTTATTTGCGGCTATGAAAAGGTTAAATTTGCGTTCATCCTACTCTATTCATCTGACAAAGTGTATGTATAATTATGTCTTTAAATAAACTGTTATAGCGAAAAAAAATGCAAAGAATTCCGAATAGCATTGATTCGCTAACATAGCATCATTTTTCATATAAACGTATTATTATTTACATACATATACAGTGTTGCCTCGCATAACGAACGCTGCGTACAACGAACTTTATGTTAGTCTATTACGCGATTCGTTCTGCGAGTCGCGTAAAGGTCGATAGCACTTGATGCACTGGTACGAACATACATCAACGCGAGACAGCCAAAAACATGAGGACTTTACCCTGCAAGACTTAGTAGACTCGTCAATCTGAGTCTGACAAAAAAATAATTCAGATTTTTTATTGCTATTCCTCGATCTACCGCAAAAAAAATATATCGATAACCGTTCTGGGTCCAATGGACCCTTATGTAAAGTTTGGAATTTTCTTTACTTGTAACCCTCGTATAAATGATATATTTTATCTACACATAATTTACATTTTATATTTATATTACACACCGTTTGTGGGAAACGTCTAAAAGCGTCTTTAACATACTGATGGTAGATAGCGGGAGACGCTTATAAGCGTTCTATTTGCTTACTTTTGGTACAGCGCGAGACCAATGAAAATACCGCCCGACAAATATGTTAAGAATTTCAATAAACACAACTAATTTCGAAACGGGTCTGTTGGACCCGGTTGGTAGACAGAGAGTTAAAGTACCATATTTTATGCTACGAAATAAATTTTGAAACATGTATTGTTATGGGAAAATACGTTTCACACAACGAATTTGCTCCTGGAACGAATTAAGTGCGTTATGCGAGGCATCACTGTACTGTACTTGAAATAAAAACGTAACAATTTATTTCGTTACGTACAAAGTACTACATAGCTTTATTGGGCAGTGTAAAATGTTGACAATTTATTATTTTTAATAAGGTCATATCAATCATTGGGGTCTATGTCACTATGCATATTTTATAAACAAACCTTGTTACGATATTATGGTGGAGAAAGTAATTAAAGTCCTGTACATACAATAATAAATTATTGTACAGTACCGCGTACAGAACGAATGAGTCAAATTATAGAAAATATGGAAGTTGGAGAAAGTTCTAATATTGTAGTTGAAGCTAACTTCTAGGGAGAAATTTACACATTTTTGACATCTCAATATATTTGATGAAAATTATGAAGTCTGGGTATTTACAGGGTTTATGACCTGTCACAGGCTTGTTTGAGTGATCACTTTATACACATGTAACATTCACCATTCTACTAATGATTAACAACCATACTACTCAAAATTCGGAATTTGTACACATATGTCCTTTAATTGACTCCTTCTTTCACATGAGTTCTTGACTTGACTTGTTGTAAACTTTTTTTTAGCAGAGACCCTTATGAAATGTTCTTTGTAAAAAAATCATAAGCGATTATATTATATTAATTTAGTGTCATTTCTTACTAAAAAATTCCTCGTCTAGATTAATGTACTATGATGTCAAAGCATACATTTTGATTTATATTACACTACATATTTTTTTGGAACTCATACATATATCACATAATTCTCACGTCACTTCACGTGTGAGTTCGCGGCAGTATCTATGGTTGATTTGAGTAAACTAACACCATAAAACCACTAAATTAGAATTATATATATACCAATGCTTATAATGGAGGAATAAAAACAATAAATCTATATTGCTAATTTCAATGGAATTCAAATCTTTAAACAAAAAACTATCGGCACGATTTACTTGCATGATCTCACCATTTCGTAAAAACTGTAAGTTCTTACCAGCTACAATATCATCGATTGTTTTTTTTTTAATTACAGTAAAACTTCGATATAACGCACTGATTGAGGGGAGGGGTATTCGTTAAAACCGAAGTCCATTATATAAAAATAGGTTTAAAATAAATAAATATTTTAAAATATGAACACCGTATTTAGATATAAATTAACAATACAAAACACAGACAAAATTGTATTGATCGTCTTCAGACACTCGTTGGAAGTGACTAAGCTGTTTGATATCGAGGCGCTTTGTATGCACTTTTGATGTATTGAGACATAATTTGTGATTATCATGGCCGCTGAAAATTGTTTTCATGCAGCGACACTTGAATTTAAGCATGTATAATATTAACAGAACGTTTTAAATTTTTTTACATGTGATCGATGTTTTGTCCATTATATCCGAAGTTCGATTAATAATTACTTAAATCCTTATCCGCACCCGATGATGCATAGTGCACCGCATGATATAAACGCAGTGTTATCTGGAGTTTTAGCACACGAAGAAAAGGTGATCAGGCCTCCGCTTCAGCTACCAGTCCAGGGTAATATTGAATAAAGATCAGAGTGAAAAATCACTTGTATTTATTTGACCTCCCCCCTGGGAATCGAACCCGGGACCTCCAGTGCGGTAGCCGAGCGTGCTCACACTATGGAGGCGGACAAGAAAAAAGTCCTCAAAATAAAGTCAGTATGAATATTTCATCTATATCCGATGTTGTAATCTCTGTGATATTTTGTTTTATAAGATCAAATTTTAATCGGACACACAGGTTAATCTATACCTAGATAGTTCAAGAAGGTATTACTCAATATTATAGTTATTACAGTACCAATATATATATAAATTATTTTTCAAACTTCGGTTAAGTAGTGGTCTATTATATCGAGGTTTTACTGTATACTTTTCATATCCGTTTATTGGTATCCATGATCAATAATCAGACAATATATCCGTCAATATTTCATGCACTATGATAGCACAAATGACATGCGGGCTTCTAGTTACTGAGTGGGTACATTGCATATACTGAAGCTCAACTAATTGTCTAGTCTCTGCTACACGCGATTTTTTCATTACGAGGGGGACATACAAAATAGGGTGTAATAATTCACATAAGTTAATAGTTTCACCGAACTAGATCAAACGAACATTCATCACAAACGTAATGCAGGAAGGAAAACAAATTGCTTCCCAACTCATATATCACGATTAATTGTAAAATATTTTAAATCACTTTAATAAAATAACACGTGTTAAAACATCACAATACTGCAAGCCACTATGGCTTAGGCGTTTTATTGCCGAGATTGTTTTATATGAATATTTAAATCACTTTTAATCAAATAACACGTGTTAAAACATAAAACAAGTCACTTTACTGCTTGCCACTATTTAACCGTTTAACACACTCTGTGATACAGCTTCCCAGCTTGACCGCCAAAATACATTGACATCAAATCGGTATTTCGACGTCGCGCTTTTAGCAACATATACCAGAGTCGATATATCGGTTCTCAGCATTCCAAAGGTAAATAACATTTGACTAAAAAAGGAACAAAATATCGGCGTTGGAATGGGTATAGCGTATAGGTAATACGCGCGTTTTTAAACACATCAGTGATAGGTGTTTTTTACCTGGGACAATTTAAAACATGCCTTTGTTTACTGCAAAGCACCGCTATCAGTTAAACGTAACAGCAACACACGCAAAACTAATCATTGCTTATGGCGGACAGCATGCTTCTTGACAGCCGAAGTCACTTAGCATTTTCAATGTTTTCGATTGGATTTTTGTTTCTTTATTTTATTTAATTGCTTCAAAAGCACTGTGAAATTAAACATATTTAGAATGTGTGCTTTCACTTTTCTTTCTTTTCCGTCTAACCACACTGAGCCACAGCATCGCATGCCCGAGTACAGCTAGTTAGTAAAACAAATTTAAAAGTAGGCTACGCTGTGATGACTCACGATGATGATGTGAAATTGCGAGTGCTTATTTGAACATCCGACTTCCTAATTCGCTCGCAAACTTCCTTTTCGCCGATCGAACTCGTATGTCTTTGCTATCTAATTAACAGTGGACAAATGGTCCTGGAAAAACTCGGCCACAGAAACAAAATGCCTGTCTGCTTCTATTACCACGTCCATTACGACATCTGCAGTTGACTATCCACAATGACGGGAGCTCAAAAAGCTGCTCTCCAGCGTGACCAGGGAGAGGTCCTGCCCAACATTTTGGCCATGCTCCAGCCCAAGAAGACCGAGAAGAAGGCGCAATAATACGGCGGCTCCACTTTTCCCCTTCAGACTTAGCAAATTGACAACGTTTTTACTATCATAAATTTTTGTATCTATTATTATCATTTTCATGTCATATCCACATCTCGGCTGTCCAAACATAAAACACAGTAAGGGACATTTTTGTTTAGTACGTTTTTTTGCATTTTTGGACTAAGTAGAATCTACTTACTCCAAAAATGCAAAAAAAACGTACTAAAAAATATGTCCCTTACTGTTATTTTTAGTTGGGACAGCCGATCTGTACAGGCGCCCTTGAGGTAGTATTTTACGAAAATGGCACTATATAAACTATCCAAAATTATTATTTATTATTGTTGACCAGTTTCCCGCGGTATGCCGGATCAAAGCGGGAAGTAACAATTTAAAATAGGTAACGCGATAGCAAGAGCATGGAATGTATAAATTTAAGGACTGTCTATCCTTAGTGCTCTTATCATGGAAGTACCTTTTTATTTTATCAGCTCTAGAGCGTCCGCTGACAAAAACAATAACACTGGACTTCAAATACAGAAAATAGGGGTTTTAAATATTATATTTGATGACAGACTGATAAATTCGGTCAAATATTGACATAACAGCTAAAGGATTTGTTGACCCGGTCTAAATATCTTCTTATTCTTCATGAGCCCTCCGTCCTCCACTGCAGGATACAGGCCTCTTCAGTATCTTTCCATTTCCTTCGGTCGGTTACTGTTTGCAGTTTGTTTGGTTTGTTTGTCTAATATCGGCATAACGGATTTAATATAATAATATATGGTAGAAAGATGAAAATATTTTGTAAATTATTAATTCAAAACATTTTGACTGTGTGCAAATACTTGTTCAAAAATAAGTATTTGGACACACTCAAAATGTTGTAAATAAATTAACTGGTCAAATTATAAGCTCAAATAATAAAAATGAAAATGATATTTTCTGGCGTTTCTCATGTATGTGATTATAATCCAGGATTCGGACCTCACATATAATAAAAGAGTTTCTGCTCAGTAAAAAGCTTCTTTTCATCTCACCAATAGTGAAGTTCTAGTGATTCAAGAACAAGGTTTCTAAACTGGTTCATATATATAGAATTTCCAAGAATTTGAGTATTGTAACATTAACCAATTCTACCCACTATTGACAACCGTCAATAGTGGATAGAATTGGTGAATGTTACACGTGTGTAAAGTGATCACTTAAACCAGCCTATGACGGTCGTCAGCCCAGTAAATGCCCAGACTTCCATATCTTTGATGAGATGTCAAAATTATTAATTCTATCAGACGCTGAACACTGTACGTATTACGTTTGCATGGCGTTATTTTTTTATTCAAACATGTTTCCAGGTTCTCGAAAATAAGACTATTTCTCGGTTTGTTTTATTAGGTTTATGCTTCGAAAAGATTGTTCGCATGAATACGTAGAGTTGAAGAGCCTTTCAGCGGATATTTGTGCCGGAGTCACACTTAAAAGGTCAAACAGCCGCATTCGCCTCCGGACCTACAGTTTGCCGACCTACCCGCCAGGGCACTCTCGTTTGCTTACCAGCATTCGTACTAGTATGTATAATTTTTGCGCTGCTAACATTTATGTCCATTACGTAGATAATACGTTCGAAACAAAGCTAATAAAATAAATATAATATAATTCAAATGTAACTTTGTTTTAAAATCACTATAAATATTTTATTATAACTTAATTATAATGTCTACCGGTTTCGAAAAACCGGTAGACATTATAATTAAGACATTTATCATTAAAACATTTATAGTGATTTTAAAACAAAGTTACATTTTAATTATAAAATGTAAAATCACAAAGTTAATGCTTCAAATACAAATTATAAAATAAATAAACTTTACATATCCAAAATTAAGAAATACCAGACATGTTTCGTGGAAGCCGAATCTCAAATATCTTAATATTGTATTGACAATAGAAACATGTATTTATATATATGCACTTATGATAAACGGTTGCATGGCTAACCATAGCATTAGCTTTAAGTGATGACCGCTGGTCAGTGCACTTTGATCGGAGAATTATGATACAGTTAGTTAAACTGCCAGATGGATCTTTAAGCCAAGCAAAAAGTTTTATCAATCCACTTTCGATTCCGCAGTGACTTTGTAGTAATATGTTTCCATTTTAAATTCATGGTTTACTTGGTATTTGTGCTATTTACTTGGTAAATAGCGGTATTTAACCAAGTAAAAGTTATTATTTTTTGATATCTTAACATAGACAAAGAAGAATATGGAAGTCTTGGCATTTACGGAGCTTACGACCGTCAAAGGCTGGTTTAAGTGATCACTTTACACACGTGCAACATTTACCAATTCTACCTATGATTGAGAACCACACTACACAAATTCTTGGAACGTCTATATATATTGTTCAAATTCGAAACATAGTGCTTGAATTTACTAGAGACATCTATGGTGAGATGAGCTTTTTTTATGTAGAAACTCTTTCATTTGTATGCGAGGTCCGACTTCTGGATTATAATCATATACATGAGAAACGCTAGAAAATATCAGACTTCCATATTCTCTTCTTCATCTATGTTGAGATGTCACAAAATAATATTTAAAAAAATAACTCCTATAATTGGAGAAAATAAAGATTTGTGAAAAAGTATTTGGACACACTCAAAATGTTGTAAGTAAAACATAAATTAAAAATTAACTTTCGATTGGCTAGAATTTAGAACAGGGAAACGTTACGGATGCAGATGGTGAGGTATGGATTGATTGCAGAATATTACCTATCAATATTGCTCGAACTCCTTCATGTCGAAAGCATCAATAGTGCATAGCGGAAACATCACTCACGTCTATGTACGTAAGTAATTATGTAAATAATCATATAACACAAAAGGCTAGTGCACCAGAAGAGATAACAGTTATAACGTTATCTCTAAATATATCATTGAAGTATCTCAAAAATAGACCCGAAACGGACGGGAACGAAGAATGAAATATTAGATCCGTGATTTGTTTAAATATTACGTCTTAGAAACAAGGCTGAATCTCACTGGAATCCCGTTTAAGCGAAAAAATAGCCAAATAAATATTGCTTTTTATTAAATTTTCAAAAAAAAATTAAAAAATGTATATATTAATTAAGGTTTCTACGAATCCGATGCATATCGATTTCATTGCTCTAAGACTCTTAGTAATGTGTTTGTATCGTATAATTGTCCGCCTCCGTAGTGTAATGGTCAGCACGCTCGGCTACCGTTCTGGAGGTCCCGGGGTAAAAATAAATATAAGTAATTTTTTCACTGTAATATTTATTCAATATTACCATGGACTGGTACCTGAAGCGGAGGGCTGATCACCTTTCCTTCATGTGTAAAACGATCATGATAACACTGCGTTTATAAGACACAGTGCCCTATGCACCATTGGGGTGCGGATAAGGGTTTTATTATTTATTATTATTATTAAATTTTAGGCGTGTATCATACAAAAATACAAGGGTCATTCATAAAATAAGGTTCTCACATTTTTTTTAATGTACAACTTTATTCTTTTCCTTTATCATTTTAAAGCTTAAATATTCTATTTTTCTACGTAATCGTCGCTTCTTTTGCGGACGATGATCCTACTTTGGTATCTCCAAGTCATAAAATTCTATCGCTATTCCTCTGAGAAATCGAATAACCTCATCCTTGACTTCATCATCAGTATAGAAGCGCATTCCACCCAAGTATTCCTTTGATTTTATTTCTCGTATCACAGAGATGCGACTAACTCCTAGGAAACTGTTACTTTTTCAGTTACCCGATGGGGGTAGTATCCGTTACTTTTCTCAAATTGTGTTTAATTTTTTACGTCAAATACACACACAAAGTTAGAAATACGTAATATATAACCAAATTTGTGCACTGATTGGCGTGATTAGGTTTAAATTATCTACAACATTTTGAGTGTGTCCAAATACTTGTTCACAAAATCTGGATTATCTCCAATAGATGTCTCTAGTGAAGTTCTAGTGATTCAAGAACAAGGTTTCTAAATTGGTTCATATATATAGAACTTCCAAGAATTCGAGTAGTGTGGTTGTCAATAATGGGTAGAATTGGTGAATGTTACACGTGTGTAAAGTGATCACTTAAACCAGCCTATGACAGTCGTCAGCCCCGTAAATGCCCAGACTTCCATATTCTTCTTCATCTTTGATGAGATGTCAAAAAATAATATTAAATTATCTAATTAACGAATCTTATTACCAGAGGAAGTCATCATTCAATTCGATCTAGTATCTAGTGACTGTTACTTTTCGGCTACCCGATTTTATTCGTATGAAAGAAGATGTAAGTTTTTGCATCACAGGGCTTACAACCTGGCATTTGGCTGGCGTAAGTGATCACTTTATATACTTGTGTAGCGTTCATTATTCTGCCCAATATTGAACATCCATATTGCATTCATTTTTTGAACTTGAATATGGTCTTGCATCCCTTTCAGATGTTAGCAGTCGTAATTTCTGGGATGCTCAGACTTTCATATTGAAAAAAAACGACATCTCAAGTTAAGACCCCTTTAATAAAAATAAAGGATTGGTCCATTGTGTAGATAAATACATTCAACATAAAGTTAATAAATTAAAAACTTAAAATATCCAAAGATAAGCAATAATACACATGTTTCGTGTAAGACAAATATTGAATATGTCAATATTGTATTGACAACAGAAACACTTATTTATGTACATATATGTATGCACTTATGATTAAATGATTACATATCTAACCGTTTTTCAATTCAAACCCATATCCGCTCCCCAATGGTGCATAGGGCACTGCATTATATAAACACAGTGTTATCTTGATCGTTAATATACGAAGGAAAGGTGATTAGCCCTCTGCTTCAGGTACCAGTCCAGGGTAATATTGAATAAATATTAGAGTGAAAAAATCACTTATATTTATTTGACCCCCCCTGGGAATCGAACCTGGACCTCCAGAAAGGTAGCCGAGCGTGCTGACCATTACACTACGGAGGCGAATATCTATCCATTGCATAGTAAATTTAATATAATAATAAAAGTTGAAAATGATCAAATAATACGGGCGTGAAAATCAGGAAAAATAATACGACACAAGTATAAGAACAAATAGTGGAAGGATGAAAAAAAATACGAAAACAACCGAGAACAAAATAGTCAGATGATTATTATTTACCTTTCAAACGTTCAAGGAAAACTTGTCAGCAACGAAACACTTGTTTAGCGTAAATAAATATGCACAGAATATTTCACAGAACACGCAAGTTTGCATAGCCGAAGGAACAAAAGAAATGCAAGGCACAAAAATGTATCTGATTTCGAAGAATGCAAGTGTTGACAACCCACGCAATGCGAAAATAAGTACGGACGAAATGGTAAACACAGGACACTGTACAGCAGACACTGCGCACGGGCGAGAATGTGGAACGTACGGCTGTCTGGCGTGACGACCGTCTGGCGACTGGTATAACGATAAACTGGATGTACTTTGGAACTAGAGAACTGCGGCTGACTGCTTCAAGCCGAACGTACGTTTTACAATGACGCAAGCCCTCGGCCCGATGTGTCACTCCAGGGTTGTGCACAATGATCTCGAATAAAATAAATAAATAAAATATAATAAGAATCTCACAAAGTTCTTCTTTGTAATTATGCCTTGTAGTCAGCACTGACTGCCGACGTATCGGATCATATTTCGGCTAATACAACCAGTGAACTAAGTAATATAGAAAAATATATATTGGATATTAAATTGTGTATTAAAAGCATTGATAACTTTGTGGTATGATAATAGAACACTCCTTATCATCCATTGTTCACTTTGTGAAATACCACTTTTATAAAAGTGGTATTACACAAAGTGAACAATGGATGATAAGGAGTGTTCTATTACCTTACCATAAAGTTAACAATGCTTTTAATACACAAAATAAAGAAAAGGTTATTAGTTAACTCGACAAAAACTGATGCCTTCATTTTTGCCCCTAACTTTTTTTAATAGAATTTAATTACTAAAATTAATACATTCAGATAGCAAAGAGTTAAGTTCATGAATAATTCACCCCCATTTTCATCTTAAAAGTCGAATTTACAAAAAAAGTACTCCATAAAGAGTGCCTGCATAACGGAAATATATTATAACATCAAAATTTTCACGTACTTAGGTTTAAACGATTTAAAATTAACGTCGAATATAACTAACTAACCATCATGCCGCTTCGCTGCAGGAGTAGGCAGAGAGAATAGAACGCCCGACCACCCTGTCCTTGCGTACTCATAATACATGTCCGTCGATTATTTCGACTCTCAACCCGGCCGCTTTCAAGCATTTGACATACCTGATTGTGCCAAGTTTACCTCGGTCTTTCTCTGTTTTTTTCCAACTACATTTGCCTCATAAATTTGTTTAATTTCACAAAATTATAATATGATATTTATCTATTGTACAATAAATATAAAAATATTATTTAAGCAAATCATTTTGCCAACCCTGTTGTGGATATCATTCTATGGCATAATTTTTCATTTTGTTGGTACCCATTTTCACATAGAAAATAATTCCCTCAGCTTCTCATTTTTACTATAATATGTGGTTCCTATTATTTTAATATACATAAGTAATTCTATGTTTGAATGCTCAATATCTTTTAATAATATTATTAAGAGGTCAAATATATTATTAACTTTTATATTATATGCTTATAACTCAAAATATTAAAATTATATTTTGTATTGTATGTTAATTTAAGTGTTTATATTAGTAAATACTTAAAAGTAATAATAACACATTTTATAAAAATAAAAAATTATTTGACTGGTTGCTGCTCTCAATAAATGGAGCAATGGAGAGATCACAAATTTCGAAAGTGGACAATTTTTTATTAATTTATCTCAAAACATATTACATACAAAAGTCATATATATAATATTCCTGATGAGTAACTTCTATTTCTCATTTTGCGACATGGAATTAATGTTGACAGGACACAAATAAGGGAGTTACAAAGAAGATAAAATTTAAAAAAAAACCTAATACAGGGCAAAAATATAAAACAATAAACAGGTATAATAAATAGGCATTAAAAAACATACGGTAAGAAACGTGTTCAAAAGAAACAAATGAGAAAATATAACTAATCACTAACATGGATATCTTTCCCTAAAGAATTTTTTTCAGTTCATTTTCATTCACTTCATTTAGAATCCCTGATAGAGTTCTATTTCATATATCGCTCACTCCTTTCAAGAACGTCATAAATAAAAAAAAACTTGATTTTTCAGGAGAACATTTTTAAAGTTTAAAAATGAATTAAAAATAAATATCAAGCCACTTATTGAACTTTTTACTGTGCAACAGATCTTTTTAGGTAAAACCTGAAGGTTTTTTCTCCATTTGAAAAATATTTAGTATATTTCAAAAAATAATTTAATAATACCTTTTCTTCAAAATGCAAAAATAACACTTACTGCCCTGTAGCGGGTAAATTTAAGATAAAAATATGCCTCTTTTGCTGGGATATAGCACATTTTCTGGGCATTTCGAAAACATGCACAACTGAAATTGACGATTTTTGATTTATGACGTTCTTGAAAGGAATGAGCGATATGTCAGGCAGATATATAGATAGTTAATATGCTTCCCTAGGTGCATTGAAGAAGTCAAGGGAAGCTGTACAAAAAAATTATAATTACATATTGATTAATTACATATTATATTAATTAAATATTGTTACTGATATCCCAACAACGGTTATCCACAAAAGGCAGAAAACTATTTGAATTACTGAAGGCATATTATCAGGAAAAACAAAGTTTAGTAACAGGTAACGTTAATCAAGCAAGAAGACAATCTCAAACAAGGGAATCAAATTATATTTTTTTATATTTTATACTTGAATGGAATAAGGAATAAGACTATCATTTACAACGTTTTGAGTATGTCCAAATACTTGGCCACACTCAAAACGTTGTAAATAAATTAAGTGGTCAAATAATAGCTGAAATAAAACATGAAAATGGCATTTTATAGCGTTTCTCAAGTATATGAATATAATCCAGTTACAAATGAAACAAAATGAAAGAGTTTCTGGTTAATAAAAAGCTTGTCTAATCCTATCATAGATATCTCTTGTGAAGTCTATAGAGTTCAAGAACTATGTATAGAGATAATTCAATATATCTAGAAGACTCGAGAATTTTAAGTGTGGTTGTCATTCATGGGTAAATTGGTAAATGTTACACGTGTGTAAAGTGATTACTTAAAACCAGCCTATGACGGTCGTAAGCCCCGTCAATGCCATGACATATATTCTTCTTCATCTTTGTTGAGAGGACAAAAAATGATACTAACATAAAACTATCTATCATATTCACTACTTCAATATTCATATATTTATTAAATAATGATCTTTTGTATTCTTTAAATATAAATAAATAAAAAAACAAAGAAATCTTGGCATAAAAATGTTTATAGAACAAAAAGTAGACATTTCTTTTGATTATTTAGGTCCCTTAGTGTATCATTTATATTAATTGCGAATCTGTAAAACAATTTTCATCTAGTTATATTTTATCACTATCTTTGATCCTGGTATTTCATCGAGAAAACTATCTTATCAATACATACATAGATTATATGTTGATTGATTTTATAATAAAATTGGGCTGTAATGTTTGAAAGAGACGCTTCTGAAGCTGTCAAATACATCCATACGCAGGTAATATGTTGTGGCTCCATGAATTCATTGGTTAAATCATAATATTTTTTTTAGAAATATTTTGACACGTTTCAAATGTCCTGGTCATCATCATCATCATGACTTCAATTGATACTGTAGAACATAATGGTTATCCCTTCATTTAAACAAGTATATAAAAAATACTATTTCCGATATTAAATAAGATAACTATAAAACAAATTGACGCATCTATAAAGCCGCATACTACTTTTGAAAAAATACATAATATGAACACAAACATTCCAAATGATTTGTGTTGCAAACTAATTTGATAAAGATCAAGAATTAAAAACAAAACATTAATTTCACTCACTTTAATTTTACGAATGAAATGCCAATACTTGCGTAGAGAAAGACATGTTATCCACTAAATATTAATGTACTTACCGACTTAACGCTTCACGTAACCATTCGTTTTGCATTTAAAAACTTACAAAAACACATAAAACTATCACAAGAAATAGTAAAAACAACTAGCAAATGACAAACGCAAACAAGGACACAGAATGCATAGATTAAATGAATTTCGACGGTGACGTCAACACTTACCATAGACACACAAGAGGAACATTTAAATAGTTAAAACAAATAATTAAAATTTAATTTTAAAAAAGTAAATTTTTATTTAGTTGACTCAAAACAGGAGAAATAAACAAACTTTGATGGCTTGTGTGTAAATATATTGTGTTTTCAATATTTTCATCCATATTGATGAAATAATTTTTCTTATCATTTTCCATCAGTGCATAGTACAAACATAATTGTTTGTTTTTTCTTCTACATTTAAAGAAGAATAACTAAAGCATAAATAAATCAACGGTGCCATAAAATTATAAGAAAAATGAAAGATAATCAAGTTTTGTAGTTTTTACAGAGTAAAAGCGAGTTCAAAACTAATCAAAATATCATTAATCCCAAATTACATATTCATTATTTGATTTTTATTTTGAATATTGATGTAGGATATGAAAAAGAGTGTTGATTTCAATATTTTGAGATTAACTTTCTCACTCTAAATAGAAGCAGATTACAATTTTTTCCAAATTTTGTCTATTTTGTGAAAACTGGGCACAAGGTGCATGCACTTTCATGAGTAGTTAGGCAATGTATTATAGGTAAAGTGATCATACGTCCCGTTTTGAACGGGACCGTCCCATTTTTAGATAACCTTAAACTATGAAAAAATACGTATTTTCTTGAATATACATACTATTACGGTAAAATTGTTTTTTATCCCGTTTTGAGGACAAAAATAAATGGTCAGTTGGATTTTATTTGATTACTTGCCTGCAATAGAATATTTTTTGTTTCCTGGCAATTAGTATGTATTTTTTTTTTGTCATTGACACACTAAATACAAATAAGTTAGTCTTTGGTCATTGCCTTTTGTCTTTGGACACACTTGACAGCAATCTTTTCGTTTTTTGCTAAAGTATGTTATAGTAATTTGTAAACTTTTGTATTGTTTGTGTTGTTTTAATAGTCCAGTGGTTCGCTATTATCTTATGGATTCTTATTCTAATAATCAAAATAAATCGATTTTAGATATTTAAATAATCATTATGCTGTATATTTTATTACTTGCAACCATTTTTATAAGAGATTAATCGTTTTCGTCTGTTGTCAAAATGGATAAAGATATTGATGAAAATATAGTACAATCTGACATGGAAGATCAAAAAGTATTAAGTGTCGTGGTTCGCACCTTACGAGATAGATGTTCCTTATTACAACAGCGACTCAAGTCAGTTGAGAAGGAAAATTTACAGTTGGCCCTGCAGAATGCCAAATCAATTACTTCAACGCAGACTCAAGATATCGCCGATTTAAATCTGACCATTGCTCAGCTCAATAAGGAGAAAACACAATTAGTTCATCACGCATTTATGGTTGCATGCGAAAATAAGAAACTATGGACCAGATTAATGAATTCAAGAATATCAAGCAAAAGTCAGGAAATGGAAGACACAGAAAATAGCAATAAAATTTTGTCGAATGGCAAACCTGGCCCTTCCAAAGATAGTCATTTCACAGTGCCTCATCTAATAAGATCCCAAACATTCACAACATCCCCTAACCCTAAACTCAAACCCCGAATAGAAGACAGCAATGAAAATTTAGAGCCGAGTCTTGAAGAAATATCTTTGAAATTAACTAACAACTTTTTGGCAGAGAAGCGTGAATTAGTCCAGCAATACGAGCAAATGGTTGAATTACAAATGGACACTAATTTAAATTTTAAATCTATTGGATTTACATATTTAGATGATTTAACTTGTGATTCTCTGGCAGACATTAAGCACCATACAGATAAATTAATGGAAATGAAGAAAGAAGTTTCCAAGCAGCAGATTGATTTGAAAAATTTCATAGCTCATCTTGAATCAATAAAAACTGGTAAGTCCTTCAAGGGTGATGTTTTATTCTCAATAAACCCAATACATATACAGTGGAACCTCTTATAACGAGTACCTCTCATAACGAGTAATTTGCACAAGGAGAAAATAAATGTAAAAAGTTGCTCCCTTAAGGAGTGACATTTCACATTTTTCACGACATAACTTATGACCCAGGATTCTGCGCCAGTCAAAACAAAACAGATTTCGCTTAACGAGTAAGATTCCGGAATGAATTATGCTCGTTATGAGAGGTTCCACTGTATTTGTTTAACCTGTCTGCTATTAGGTTTTTATTTTTAAAACTATGTGGTAAATATTTGTATAAAAACTGATGAGTCCTTTAAAGGTGATGTTTTATTTCAGTAAAACCAAAACATATATTTTTTAACCTGTCTGCTATTGAGTTTTCATTTTTAAAACTTTGTGATAGTATTTTATCATTACTTTTGTCCATTTCAATTAAACTTTTAAGATCAAAATAAAATTGTACAAACAAACAAAAATTTTTAAGTAAATTTAATTACCTGCGACGGTGATAGCAAATTTTTGATAAACATAACGCACCAACCGTTTTGTATGACAAATATTAAAAAAAAGACTTTCTTAAAAGTAGTTTATTGTTTACTATGAAAATACAATATTGGTGTGAACATTTTAAATTTTAACTTTAATGGTTTGTTTTATTTAAGCGTATTTTTCGTTTTTATTGATAGTTTTTAAGGGGATTAGTTTAAATTATAAATATTAATTTTAATTTAAATTAAATCATGAATTGATGTTTATTTCAGAAGATAGTCCTGTTGGATTTAATAGGAATAAGAGTGCAGCAGAGATTTACAAAGTCGGCAGCAAATCAGAATGCTTGGACACTTCTGAAACTGAGATGCTAGACAGTTCCACCAGATGGGCCACTCCGGCAAATTCCACTTCATATCATGACAACATAGAAGATGCCTCGTCGTTTCACAACACCAGTAAACTAAGTCAAAACAATATCCAAAACAGTTTCACCAATAGTAAAAATGTTGACATTCCCGATAGACCAAGTACTGGTAAGACTTGTCCATTGTGTGCAAATGTCTTTACGGTAGCATTTGATGTCTTTATACAACACGTATTGGATCATTTTGTTGGGGATGAAGAAAACGATTCTATTGCGGAAAACTTTGAAGCTATTATGAATTCTGTTGTAACTTCTGGTAATAACTACAATTAATGTTTTTATTTTATTATCCCTATTGTTATAGTGATTCTTAAGATTACCTTCTTATTTCCTGTTTAACTTGAGATTGATCTAACGATTTCCAGAATCGATTGATTTGTATTGATCGTAGTATTATTTGATTACTCAAATTTTAAAAAATGTATTGAATACGAAAAAGTTTTCCTCGGACACTATTTTTCCACTGCATCACATTGTCGGGTAAAAAAGGTCATCAGGAAATTAATATATTATGAAACTTTCTTTATTTTAAAAAATTTCTCAGTGATTTTTCTTAGCCCTCTTCTAGATAATGCTACCATGAATCCTTACATTCCCCTATACAATTTTCTGGCCTTTTTTTATGACAAAAAGTTTTTTTTTTCAAAACTGATTTCTATTGTAATGATTACCAATCTAATGATATTAGATATCTAGTATTTTTTCTTAATGAATCTGCATTTACTTTGTAGAATTCCATAATGAATTATTGTTAGTATAAATAGGAATACAATTTCCGAGTACTGAATTTGTTTATTTTTTTGACAGGTGTTTCGACTTGAAGGCACTATCAAACTGTGTCGAAAAACAGTTAAAATATGTTTTATTATGTACAATTTTTTTTTAAAGCTGATGATAAAATTAAATTCTTCTATTATGCAGTGAGTGCATTTCTCTAGGATGCATCTTTGGAACAAATGTAAAAAAATATTGGTTTCTACGCTACACTGTGATATCAAAAGGTTAATTTTAATCTTTTGAATCATTATTTATTGCCCTTTGTTGGTATGTCTATTTGAATATAAAGAAAGTACCTAATTTATAATCAGTATTCTTTTTTTTTTTGTTAATATCATTTATGAAGATTATTCCATAAATACCTTTGGTAGTTATTAATATAAGAATGCAATTTTTAAATTGAATTTTGAATTATTATTTTGTGGAAGTTGGTTCTTCATTGTCCACGGGGTTGATGGTGTTTATTTTTCCATCCTTTTGATTCCCCAGATGTGCCACCATTTATTCTGCGACAGGATAAAAAGTTCTTATATTTGTCATAATTTTAATTATAGTTGAATTTCAAAGTTTAAATCATAAATCAATATGGGTCCAATACTTTATTTAAACATATTTGAAAGCGGAGATGAAAACATATTTGTTTGCTCATTTATAAGGTTGACATCTGGATAGGTAATGTGGTTACTAATTTCAAATTATTTTAACAGATGTAATTCATAACCATAACCCTTGTTATCTATATGGAGAAGTATCAGAATATTTATCTATTGTATTTATTTTGTTAAAAATTATAATCAAATTTGTTGTTTTTGTAGTATCTGATGTAAAGACACACGATAAAATAGCTGTCATGAAAAATAAATAAATTCAGTAGAAGCATAAATCATGCTTTGATATATACTATTTTACTATAATGTATGAAATGGATTATTTTCATTTGATTCATCCCATGGCTAGTTGTAAGTTTACACATTCCAAGTATTATTATAGTTACGCTCAGCTAGGTGCCGAAAGTGGCTGCCGCCGAACTTATCTCTCGATTTAAATAGATTCCCCTGGATATTTGGATGTAAAGTCTCCAATTTTTTGTATATAAATACTGTGATTGGTGATAAATTTAAATAGTTAAAAGTGAAAAACATCTAAAGTTTAGCTGTTATTAGAGAAAAACGTATCAATAACGCAATACACCAATGCAATTGAAGTTAGCTTAGTGCGTCATGTGGTTATTTCTCAGAACTGCTCTCAAAATAGCATGTGTCAAATGTCAATATGTATAGTGTAATACTGTTGTAATTCGTATCAACTCGAATTCCTTAGCCTGCTGGGGAATGAATAACTGCAAGAAAAATATAACAACATTATACAATAAATAGACAATGGCGATCCAAGAACATGTATTTACTCCAACTTCTTGTTGTGGAATTTATTATTAGAGGTTCATGAAAAAAATATCCTTACAGTAAAAACTACTTAAAAATGATTAAACTTGATGGAATACAACAGCAATTTTAAACACTAGCTCTCATCTACTATGCTAAGAAAGTTGGGGCTTGTGCACCCGTATATCTTTCCGCCGTGATGTAGTACCTGGCTGCCAAGGTGTTGGAGATGCAGGGCAATGCCGCCAGAGGCAACTAGACCAGCATCACTTCCCGCCATCTGCAGTTGACTATCCACAATGACGGGAGCTCAACAAGCTGCCCTCCGGCATTACCATCACTCAGGGAGGCGTCCTGCCCAACATCTTGGCCACGCTCCAGCCCAAGTAAACCCACAAGGCGCAATAGTACGGCGGCCCCACTTTCCCTCCTTCAGACTTAGCTGAATGATGACATTTTTCTTTGATATATATTCTTTATCCATGATTATCATTTTCATTTCATAATCCATATCTGTAGGAGCGCCTTTGAGGTAGAATTTTATGAAAATGGCCCTATATAAATTATTATTTGTTTGGAAATTTTTATTTAATTCCAATGTCAGAATGAGTTAAAACAATATTTCAATTATGTTTATATGTATATTTTAGCCACTGATTGTTCCGATTTGATGCTTTTACGGTAATACCTGCCTGAATTGATATGACACCTGTAGGTTTTTATTTTTTCACAAGTATCAAGTCTAGTTTCATTTCTTTTTTTATCTGACACCGTGGCATAGTTGGGTAGAGGTTCGACTGAAAAACTGGCGTTGCGGGTTCGATTTCCGCCTATTGTATAACCAATTCAATAAATATTTATTTTTAATTGGTCTAGATGCTTGTCATGAATTTTTCATATCTACCTTTTTTATTCTTGCTATCCTACCTGCAGACAAGGCTTTTAATCAGAGGCTTTGCGGGTTATTGTTTTATAAGAAAAACACATGAATATTTCGAGCCGGCCAGCTCTTCATGCCAATATGTTAATTTAATTAATAGATTATCTAGTTTCTTTGCGTTTTCATTAACGCATCTTTCACCCATTATATGTTTTAACCACTTTATTGGTTTAAATTGAGTGGGTGTAAGGTGAATTAAAAAGGCGACCATGAAAATGAATGCATAAATAATACAAGGGTGTCAGCGAAGACTCATTACTGTTTGTTTTTGGCCAGTCTTACTACTTTAAGTAGGACAGTAAGATATATAATTTATTTTTATACAAAATTTTATCATAAATCAAATATTCCAGATGAAACCAAGTTTAAGTATTTAACTAAACCAATAAATGTTTTTTTTCCCACATGAAACTGATGTTTAACATGATCAATCCAGGTGCTCTGTTGTACCAATATTATAAATGAACTTTTTATTTTAAATTATGTATCAATATTTCAGTGCCTACAAAAGTAAAATTTGATGTAAGTGTTAAAATGGAGATTGACAAACATAATTGTTTCGTTAAATATTGTTGAATAGATACTTAGACGTGGCTGTAAAAAACACATTGTAAATATTTTTTTAGAGACTACATATTTTGTTAATTGTGATTCTTTGTCTATTATTAATATGTTTATAAATATTAAAGTTAGGTTATAAATATATTTTATACTATCAATATGAATTGATTTTGTATTACAATAAATATCATAATTTTAAAAACATGTTTTATTCCAATAAGATTTTACAAATAACTATCGTATTACTATTTATAATGTTTAGGCTAATTCAGTTGGTTTGACGTCAGTGGATGTCGCAGGAGCTTGAGTTGTTCGTTGAAGCAGATTTTTACTGAACCATGGAGGGCGAGGTTTTGGCATTTCCACAACACGTTTTCCTTTCCAGAACTCCTCAGGCTGAAAATTTTAATGTCAAAATTAAAATATTTGAATAATATCGACGGCCCCTACGTAAAGTACTCTATCTGCAAATCTGTTACTTTACAGAAGAGAGATTAGAAGATTTTTTCAACGTATTTTTATTAATTAACGGTTTTATCTCAAATTCTAAACCAGTACATATTATACATTAAAAAACATGATAAAATAATGTATTAAATCGTTTTAAAACTTTATGCTTTGTCAAAATTAAGTAGTTAGCGTTTTGGGAGTTCAGTTCATTTTGAAAAGTCGATGTAGATAGCGTCTTATACGCTTGAAAACTAGGCATAATTGATTTTTTATATTTTTTTGTTTGTTTATATTTGTAGATAACGGTCAGTTGATAACATACACCAAATATCTCAAAATTGACAAAAATGTAGTTAGAGCACTTTACGTAGGGCACGTCAACATAATAGATAGTGAATAAAATTATTTATAACATCTTTGAAATTTTTTTTTTTTTTTTCAAAAGAAGTTAATTAGCAACTTAATTTTCTTTGAACCCAGGTAACATTTGGATTTTTTTTGTAAAACACCGGCTTTGTATAAGTTTTTATTCTAAATAAATATATGGTTTTGAAAAGAAGAGTTATTGAAAGGTTAATTTTTGAAAAATCTATTCGTATTCTGAAAATCAAAAAAAAATCCAATATGTTTTCTGAAAAAAAATTGGGTGTGACCCGACGACCGACTCCATGCGTTGCCGGAAGCCAACTGAGTTTTATTAATGTGAGTTTGGCCTTAAAGCCACTTAAGTAAAGCTATTAAAAAATGACTATAAACTAATCTGGAAAAAAAAGGTTTTACCATACACAAGTTGCTCCAAATCAGATCAAAAGATATTTTAGTATATTTACTAAAACATACAACTTTTCCCTAAATGACGTTAACAATATTTTGCAGGTAAAATGTTGATATTGTGCTGTTTGTCCTTTTTTTTAAAAAAAACGTTGCTAACAAACTGATATTATTTTTTGGACCCAGAGATCTTTATAGTCTTAGTTTAACACGAGACCTTATAAGGAAAAAAGTAAAATTACATAAATATTTGCGGTAACCCTGAAAATATTGAATCCGGGACCTTTGTAGGCAAGTGTGTTAACAGCAGAGGCGTGCATTATATATAGGCAGAAAAGCAGTGCCTACTCTGGATTACTCGCGTTCCATATAGAAACACGACCAGTGCCTACTATGCCTTATCCTTACCCAACCCTCACTGATTAAAAACTTTGCACGCCACTGGTTAACAGTGATCTACAGAGTGAAACAGCAATAATAGAATGAATAAATACATTCCATTTACCTTATCTAATGTTTCTCCTTCATACAATACTATGACTTCTTCTTCAATAGGATTGAGTCCTAATTTCTGGGAAATGGCTTCATTCATGGCCTTTGTTTCCAACCTAATTTTCTCGTAACAGTGAGCTGTAATGTTAAAATATAATAATTACAGTAAATTTACTATTTGTTTCATTTCTTGTAGCACACCACAGCTATTTGTATACACTCAGACCTCGCCTTGTGTCGTTGCTGAATTAAGACTCAGTTTCGCTTTGCGTCATTGTTTTTTCAAATTGCGTTGTTTTATTTTTAAATTTTTTTAGAAGGTAATTTCCGTTTTGTAAATTTTAATTTTGTTTAAATTTCGGGGAATTTTCGGAACATATCTACGATGCAAAGTGAGGTCTTAGTGTATTCGCATTGTTTTTGTTGAAACGACTTTCGGTTAACAGAACCTGGTTATCCACAAAAATTACACACTACATTTAAATTAAACTTTTAATTTTGAAGTCGATTTCACTAACTAAACTAACTAACCATCACGCCGCTTCTCCGCAGGGGTAGGCAGAGACAATAGAATGCCACACTACTCTGTCTTTGCAAACATTCTTCGCCTCTTCCACGTTCATGCATCTCCTCGTACATACCCGCCAATTATTACTCCTAACATGATCACTTTCAAGTATTTGGCATACCTGATTGTGCCATGTTTTTCTTGGTCTTCCTCTGCTCCTTTTTCCAATTACATTCGCCTCATAAATTTGTTTTACCGTTCTTTCCTCACTCATTCGTTCCACATGTCCAAACCATATCAACACACCTTTCTTAATTTTATCGATAATGCTTATTTCAGCTTTGCATTCCTTCCTTCTTTCACTTTTTGAACATCTATCATACATCGTTTTGTCGCATGTTCATCTGAGAGATCGCATTTCAACTGCATTCAGACTACTTTCATCCTTCTTTTGCCAACTCCATGTTTCGATTCCATGCATTAGAGTTGGAACCAGGACTCCGATGTGCACTGCCAGCTTTAGCTTCCGTTGATATGTAGTCAATATATTTACTAAAAATTGGTAGGTTGTACCATCAATATCTTACCACATAAAATCCCCACCTCATGGTGATTCCCACAACCATTGCAAACTCTTAAATTTTTCTTAGGGACCAGAAGCTTCCAGTAATAATCTGGATGCCCAAATTTTCTTTTCCATCTCTTCTCGATTGATCTTCTGAACTTGGGTACTGCATAAAGATATCCATCACCGATAACGTCTCTCAATGAAAATGGTTTACTGTCCCTCTTTGTTGGATAATGTGGCTCAGAAATACAAACAATTTCTGGAAGAAAAACAAAGAAATAAGGTTATCTAGAACAAAAACAATAATTATTGTTACTGCGAGTTGCTTTTAGGTTATGTGTAACGTTCATCATTTTCAAATATTACCTGGTGGTGGGAATGGACGACCAAACAAAGTGTATAAAACTGTTCTCTCCATGTTTTGAAATGCCACCGACAAGCGATTAATTAACGAAGCAGCCATGGTTAAATGGAATTACTTATAATATTCCCCTGATAACCACAAAATTAAAAAATTATGAAGTAGACATTTAAGATGTGGATTTTTGTCTATGGTTTTAATTTCTATTTGTTGCCATTGTAGAGCACTAAAATAAATAAAATATCCTACTTATCTGTTTATGAATAAAATATTCATATGTATTACTTGTCATGTGAAGAAATAATTTTGTACCGTTATAATAAAACAATACCATATTCCAATTTCAATTCCAAAGTTCAGCCTAGAATCAATAAAGGGACTACTGTATATTCATTCATTCAAACCCTTATCTGCACCCTAATGGCGCATAGGGCACTGCATCATATAAACGCAGTGTTATCTTGATCGTTAACACACAAAGGAAAGGTAATCAGCCCTCTGCTTCCAGCACCAGTCCGAGGTCAAATTGAATAAATATAAGAGTGAAAAAATCAATTTTATACTGTATATACAAGCAATAAATAAAACACCCAGATTTGACTATAATTAATTTGTAAAATTTGTATTTCAGATGAGAAATTGATGTCATTAGTATCAATTTCTCCTCTGAGCTAACCTTGTCAAATAATGTAAAAATTGTACCCGATGATCTTTTGATTTTATTAATCAATATGGTATGGAATAAAACATTGTGCAAAAAAATTCCTGCGCACCTCAAGATGCCTTTAAAGGGCACCGGAAAAAAACGCACGAAGGTGCTGAAGGAAAAAAGCCCAACATTTAATTCGTGACTGTATAAAATGACAGCCGTACTTAAAATGCAATTAAAGTAAATAAATAAAAAAGTTGAATGTCGTTATAAATACAAGTTTATCAGTAAAGGATAGTTTTTTTTTACTTTATAGTCAACTTGTTAGCTGTCATTCCACGATAAAAAAAAAACAAAAAAAAACATAAAAAAATTGTAATTTGGGTGATTTTAAAGTTAAATTAAAATTTTATTCAGTAGTGTGACAATTTATAAGCTTAGGGCGAATGAATTTTTTTAAAATTTTTAAATAAATAACATAGTACAATTATGTTTTATTTTATATTATGTCATAAATCATCGAGATTTGGAATATAAATGCTCCAATTCATGTCAAGATTGATACAGAATACAGATTTAAGACAATGATAAATAATGTGATGATAATTATTTATTAGAACTTATAAACTAAACTTATTTAATTATATTTTACTAATAACCCCGAAATAAAGTCGATATTTTTTTAGCTGGCAATGTTGCACAATCTGACGTATATAAATTTTTAATACTTTTTGTACATGTTCTTTGAAAATGGCGCTCCGCGATCAGCTGTGAGTGGGGATGTGAATGTGGCCCGCGCGATGATAGTTTGTGATCAGTTCATAACAGTTTTGACTATGGCGTGTTTAGGGTCTAGTAGGCTTTGTGCCCGTGTTCAAGAGAAAATTTTGTGTCAGTTTACTCAAGCGATACCACTTAGGAGAAAAGCTGTCACACTTGTGAAAATCAAACCTCCCGGATTTCAATTGTCGAGGAGCCTGGTTCAAAGCTGTCAGGTTAGATTTTTGATTTTTCAATTTTCCCGGTTTTTGTGGTTTGAAAACCTTCGATATGCAAGTTTTCAGCTTTCATTGTGAAATTTAAATGAAGTTTCTCTCATGAATTCGGTTCTTACCGTTGTTCTTCTTCGCACGAGCTCGTCTCACATCGATTACATAAACGTTTCAAGATGTGGATACATAATAAATATTTCCTTGCGCTGATTGCGTTAGCCTAATTTCGAGTTAACTGTCATAGTCCGGCGGTGTAAGATGACGATTTTGGTGTCATAGAAAGTTGACCATGTTGTGTGTATCTAAAAATTAAAATAATATTCGTTTATGACGTTACATCGCCTCTCTCGAACGAAAGTGAAATCTATCGAAAAAGTAATGCAATGGCTCTCTGTAATCGGCCAGGCATTATAACTGGACTACGAGCGCCTCGAATAGCGAAACTTGGGAATTATTTTCAACTTTTACTTGTAGACGTTTCTCATTTATTCGCTTCATACGCTGCACTACTACAGTTTACTATTAACTTACCGATTGGCCAGTGAAAATCTGCACATGGCTCTTTCAAGGCGAGTCTTTCATGAACCCATACTGATAACATTTCAGGAAAATGTAAATAAGACATAAATACATACGTAATCACTTCTTAATTTATAATTCAATAACTTTAATACAATTTAAATGGGAAATTTTAAATACCCTACGAAAAGCGGTAATGAATTAAAATGAATAAACTATTTACGATAAAAAAAGGTATGCCTATAAAATACTTTTCGAGAATTTCGGTAGTAATGATTTGAGAATCAACTTACACCCTATTGCTTCTCTGACTCCTATCCACACCCAAGTGGTGCATAGGGCATCGCATCGTATCGACTGGATCGCCATTGTATGAAGGTAGGGTGAACAGTTCTGCACTCTAGATTCACGGATATAGGAGTGGAAAATGTTTGATGGAATGCAGATGACGTGATTGAAGGAACTCGAGAAGGACATAACCGCTATATCCAAAAAAAACGGAAGAGAAATATTAAGCAATAAAGGAAAGCAAAAGATGGATAGCAGCGATAGCTAGGGGACTCGTAGTTTCATACCCGTATTCGTACTAGCTTAACACTACTGATATGTACTAGTCAAATCATACACATGCAAATCGTACTACCGTTTTATGAATCGCTTAGCGATTTCAGTTAGAAGCCTGAAATTCAGGTTTTCGTTGGGATATATTTAGTTATTTTATACATAAGTATATAGTGTTCACGTATGCACCTATGTATTAAATAAAACATTAAAAAAAATATTTTAAGTTATACGTTCATTAAATTTAAAGCGCTTTATGTTTTCTTTCATTTTCTGTGTTTCTCAATGTCAAATGTTTTATTTTTCCGGACCATCCCATTTTTTGTTCAATGACTTATGTAAATAATTTGATCATTATTGCTCTTTCATCTATTCGAGGTTTTTGCCTATTTAAGGTAAAAATTATCAAATATTTTGAAATACTGATTGATTTGAATAAAATATGCTAGTATCATATCCGCGTGAAAATTTTCGAAACAATTTTTATTTGTTTTTTTGGATACATTTAGCAATGAAATTGACTAAAACTTGACTTTGTCGCTGAAAGTGGTGGTTTTAATTTATTTATAAAACATATATTCTTGTTGATGTTAGTTAGTTGGTCATAAGGATATATTTTTCATATCTGCTTTCTCTATCCTCACCTTGCAGGTTATTCCCCTATAAAATAAAAAATAAAATATTTAAAATGAACTTACACCGCGGAAATCTGAGCTCATTTTTAAAATTTATTTATGTCATTTTACCATTCGAGAAAATTTAACTAGAACAATATCTAATCAATCGATAAACAAAAACTGAACTAAAATATTTTAAACATAGCATTGCAAACAAAAAATAGGGATAACATTAATTATACAATATTTTTGAAAATTATTATTCTTAAGATATTAACAAACTTTTCAGTAAAATGATTAAGTGTCAACGTGCCTTTTCGTGTTGATATAAATGATCGGGATTAGAAACATTTCATTCAGTAAAAACACATACCGGACCCTGTGAACGGTATTTTTCGGGAAATATTCGAAAAAGCGTACAAGATAAGAAACTTTGTCTTATGGACAATAAATTTTGACAAATATGCAAGATCTGGGTTAATTATGGTCATCCCGAGGTTATTAATGTGCAAAATAAATTTTATATTTTCGCTTTAATATCTGCACTTCAGTCTAAAAAATACAATTAACCATAAATTTGTGAAATTAACACATATTATACCTTAATACTATATTAATTTCATCTGTAGCATCTGTGCACCATTGGGCTCAAATAATTGGAGGAAGAATGCATATGTACTAATAAAATCTTAAGAATATTATTTTTTCTAATAAATTCGGAGAAAACTAACATTAATTTTCATGTATCACTCAATTTTGGGTGCTTAGCAAAAAAAATCATATTAACCCTTCATCTATACTTTACACAATCGACGATGTTTATACAAAAATATTCTTTATATTTTTTACGACGATGTACATAATTAGGTAGGTCTATCTATCTACATTTTATTCATACGATTTGGAATACTTATGCATGTATAAGCTCAGTGATTCATAAGATCCGTGATTCAGCTCAGACGCTAGAAGCAGAAAAAATGTTTTAATTGAATGTTGCAGTTTTTTTGTAATCGTTAGTAGGTAGTTTAAATTCAGATTTATGAGACTTGATCGCTTTAATTTGTTACGATACTAAAAATCACTTTTTTTTTCTAGTTTAAGTACTAAAAATGTCTTGTTTTCGAGAATCGAATTTCCTACAAATTTAGGGATTCGTTTTTTTCCCACTTGTATAATTCATGGCGGTAGATAGCGCAGGAGGATTGTGATCACTTTAATCTGGATACGATATAACTCTAATGTGTAAAGGCAACTAGCCGTAACTCAAGTAGCGGCTGTTTGGCGTAACACGAAAGCTCAAAGCATTCTTAAAACTAGCCTCTATCATGTACAATCACAGATTTTGCTCTATCTCTTTCCTTTACCGAGATATTCATTATCCAAATAGCTGCAAAATTTTATTAATTTGATACATGTTTTGGCAAAAAGCATAATTTTAAGTTAGCTGTAAACTTGTTTATCTCAAAACTACTGTTTTTAACTTGCGGCTATTTGCCTTTGCACATTAGAACTCCCTCTAAATATAGCAAAAGACGACTGATGTATTTAATTAACGATATTTAAAATTGACTATAGCGATTGGAGTGTTTCGTGATTTTTGTGAAAAGCACGGATTCAAGTATTAATTTGTCCTAGATTTTGTTATTGACATTACTACATTAGGCGAAAGAAAGGCCTAACCAGATTTTGGGAGGGGCTTGCTTCTGCGTAAGATTTTTTTTCTCCGATTTCTCTTCCGGTGGCTATGAGTGGATATTACGCGCCGATTATTAACTTATTCAATTAGCCAATATCGCTATTTTATAATATTCACTAAAACCGCATCCATTAACAGAAGTATAGCGTAATACGCAATGGGTAGCTTCCTAAACATAGGTACATATAGCAAAATCAGACTTTTTATGTGTGTGTAGATGCGATATATGTACATTCAGTAAAAATATATTTTAATTCAATTTTTAATGTTTTATTTCTTATTAACCTTAAAAGCTTCTTCTTCTTCAAACCCTAATCTGCACCCAATGGTGCATAGGGGACTGCGTCATATAAACAGTGTTATCTTGGTCGTTGACATGTGAAGGAAAGGTGATCATTTAGTATTTTTTTTCACTCTAACATTTATTCAATATTACCCTATACTGGTACCTGAAGCGGAGGCTGATCACCTTTCCTTCATATGTTGACGATCAAGATAACACTGCGTTTGAATGATGCAGTGCCCTTTGCACCATCGGGTGCGGATGAGGGTTAGAAGTGAAGTGATATGGCTTACATTGTAGGCGCATTTTTGGGCAAGTTTTAGTGCAGGTAAGCCCGTAAGCACAAACTATCAGATGAATGGCGTTGTCTAAAATACAACCATGCTAATGTTGCATCAATCCATTATGGAGCCGCGTAATAACTAACTAACACGCCGCTTTGCGTAGGCAGAGAAAATAGAACGCCACACTAATCTGTCTTTGCAAATAATCTTCGCCTCTTCCGCATTCACGCATCTCTTCACACATACCCGCCGATTACCATATTCCGACTCCTGACATACATAAATATACATTTTGTGTAAATTTTTTCGCCTTTTTATGGCATTTTCAAACTGCTGAAGGACAATGTTTGTACAGTAGTTTGAAAATGCCATAACAAGTCGAAACAATTGTCACAAATTTTATTTTTATGTGTTTTTAATTTAAAAAAATACAATTCAGTAGATTCTAAAATTCAGTGTTTGATTTTAATATTTAATATATAAATTAATATGCAGTTCTACAAATTAATCGCCAAATCTATAAATATGGCTGATTGAAATTTTGAACAAAGTAACATTTACTTTTTGTTATTTATTTAGATTAGTGAAATATTATGTGTATCGTTAAATTGCTTAATTTAATTAAAACAATATTGTATCTATTTTTATGTTGATATATTATTATTTTTAAGAGTTTTCACGTACTTAATACTAACTGGATGAATGATATAAAGTAAAGTAAGGCATACAATGTTTAATCGTATTTTTTTATCAAATAAAGTCCAATGGTAAGCTGTAAAAACGTGTAAAAATAACTAAATTTCCGTTATCAGATAATAATTTGATATCGATGTCGAAACCTATCTATGTGTAAGAAAGAGTAGTTGTAAACTAGAGAGTATGGGCATTTGTGCACTACACGGAATTTTACCGTCCGGCACTTTAGTTAGCGTAATAAAACGATGATTGGCTTGGATTGACTCGTGCGTTTGTCCATCTTTCTTCGGATCGGTGCGTGAACACGTTGCGCGTGAATTCGGTCACGCTAAACTGTCGTAGTCGCTTTTATTTTTCAAAATCGATGAATTATGACATATATTATTTAGTAGTAGCAATCGCCCATTTCTGATTTACACGTTGGTTGAGTCTATTTTGCATAATTAATTAACGATTCATTATCAACATATCGAAACTCGTTCAAAAA
Organism: Brachycentrus maculatus; assembly: GCF_059751285.1. NCBI lineage: Eukaryota > Metazoa > Arthropoda > Insecta > Trichoptera > Brachycentridae > Brachycentrus > Brachycentrus maculatus. The sequence continues at coordinate 159,964 of NW_028280805.1, forward strand.
ACATTTCGCGTATTGGTACCAATTTTTGAAACAGATTTCACGCGTGTTTAACATTTTCATAGGGTAAGACGATTTTATTTCTTTTTATATCGGCCAGGGGAAAAAATATAAATAAATAATTTTATTTCGTAAAATTCAGTTTCAATCTATTGATAATTGGATAATGGAGACGTGTAGATTTGAAATTGATCGTATCATTCTTCCTCCCATGATTGCACGATAGACAAAAATCAATCTTATAATGTAATTAAAAAAGGGTAGTGTTAAAATGTGCCTTTAGCATGGAAAAATCTAGTGAGAACACATTATCTCAAATAAAATTGTGATGTGTGATGAAATCATACACATCAAAATTTCTTCTTCACGGTTTTTCAATGCACAAAAGCAAGAAAAGTGTAAATATTAAAAGTAAAAAAAAACCTACTCATTATTGTTGGAAATTCATAAGAACAAAATTAATCAAGTTCCATTTATATTGATTTTTGTCACATGAGGTACAGAGGATGGTAGTTTTACAAATTAAAATGTTTTTAACCTATGAAAGTAGGATGCATGGAGTGAGAATCTTAACAAAATTAAACTAATTCATTATATCGGACACTGGATTAATCACCTTACGAATGAGATGTCAATTTTAAAGGTGTCTCGATTTGACATTAAGAAATATGTATCGTTTTCTCGCCCTGTGGTCACTGAAGGAGTTCGATTGGGTTCCATAGTGTTCCAGATCCGGCTCGAAGGACCAATTTGTTACTGCTAACGGTACTGGAACACTTGTGATGAGAAAGACGGAAACGCGCAAATGAAGACAATTATTTACTTGAAAATATCAAATTGACACCAATATATCGAAAAGTATAACACTTATTAGGACGAGAAGAACAAAGCGACACCAATATAAAAAGAGCGAGCGCGACCTATACACGTTTGAATATTAATCTAATCTGAGCACGAAAATATTGGTCCTCCACCCCCTATACGATTTTAAAGAAGTTGCATGTGGTGGGGACAGTATTGTAAACATTTAAAACTTAATGAACTGCGTCTCTTTGTTTTTCTCGAATACATTTATGCCTACAATTTTAATAAACAAATTGTTATAAAAAATACACAATTTTTGCCATGAACACCCTGGGACGCTCAGTCTTCCATTTTCTATCATAAAAAGGGAATGATGCATATTATTTTTTAACATCTCATCAAAGATGAAGAAGAATATGGAAGTCTGAGCATTTACGGGGCTGACGACCGTCATAGGCTGGTTTAAGTGATCACTTTACACACGTGTAACATTCACCAATTCTACCCATTATTGACAACCACACTACTCAAATTCTAAATGGGTAGAATTGGTGAATGTTACGCGTGAGTAAAGTGATCACTTAAACCAGCCTATGACGGTCGTCAGCCCCGTAAATGCCCAGACTTCCATATTCTTCTTCATCTTTGATGAGATGTTAAAAAATAATATGAAAATAACTCCTATAATTGGAGATAATCCAGATTTTGTGAACAAGTATTTGGACACACTCAAAATGTTGGGAATGATGCATGTTTCATATCAAGTTGGGACCACCTTTAAAAGTGAGGATCTTGGAGGATTTATCTCTTTTGTTGTATGGACGTTTGGTTGCAAGGTCAAACTTTTAACAGGAACACTGAATACCGCCATTTGCGGGTCGGACTCGTGTGGAGGTAGGTGCCAACACCGATCTAACATTTGTCTCAGTTCGGGTCTGTCGAAAATCACAATGCCCGTGGCGGAACAGGTTTTGAATAAAGTGTTACGTTATGCTGAATGAATTGGAGATTTTGTAGAAATCGCGTTTTTAAATCAAATACCACATGTTAATTTTCTTCAAATTTTGTGCACACTAATTTTATTTCGGACTGGTATTTAGACGAAAGAGAGTCAAAACGATGATAAACTTATTGAAATATTATATAAACCTAAAGTATTGTGTTTTTATTTTATTTTATTTTTTTCAAAACATATTACTTACATACATAAGTCATATATATAACATTCCCGATGAGTAATTTCTATTTATCATTTTGGGACATGGGATTAAGGTTAACAAGACTGGAACACAAGTATTAAAGTTACAAAAAATATATTAAAAATCAAATAACACATTTTAATTAATATTTCATAATTTGTAAACTAAAAAACTAAACTAACCATCACGCCATTTCCCGCAGGGGTATGCAGAGAGAAAAGAACGCCACATTCAAACATTCACTGACCACTGTCCTTGCAAACATTCTTCGCATCTTCCACGTTTATGCATCTCCTCATACATACCCGCCGATTTCAAGTATTTGGCATACTTGATCGTGCCAAGTTTTTCTCGGTCTTCCTCTGCTCCTTTTTCCAATTACATTCGCCTCATAAATTTATTTTACCGTTCTTTCCTCACTCATTCGTTCTACATGTCCAAACCATCTCAATACACCTTACTTAATTTTATCGATAGTGCTTATCTCAGCTTAGCATTAATTTATAAATAAATTATAAAAAAATAGAATTACCATTACCATTGACAGAAACATCCTCTCACTGGGTGACTGCCAAATAAATAATAAATAAAAAAACTTTCAGTGATATAATAAAAAAATTGAATTGTTCTGTTCAACGACTAGATAATGCCGCTGTTTGATGAAGTTGTAAGTAGAAATTAAGGAAGAGAGAGGAAAATATGGACCAATCTAAACTAACCATCACGTCGCTTCCCGCAGATTTCATAGATCTAGCCAAAGAATGAATAATGTACTAGAAATCCCTTTTTGCAAATTTAGACTCAAGGAAAGACTCATTTTTTTCATCCAAAACTGTTTTATTCATTCCACAAAGACTATATGTTAGACTAATTTATTAATTATCTAAGTTTGCTTCGATTTAAAACTTTGCTTAAATTATTTATTTAAAAAAAAAACTTAGTACCTTCTTCTTTTAAACGTATAAGTCAAAAAGTAAATATTTGCTAACTTTCATCTTTTAAATTTTTCGTTTTTCTGTAAAAATAAAATATTTGTAGTTTATATTAGCACTTTTAATCTATTTTTGTTTCTGATACCAATTGTATTCTTGCCAGTGCTTTTTATTATAACCTAAAATAAAATGTATACCCACACACAGGCCATGCCTTTGTGGGATATTTTTTTGTATTAATATTATATATTTTTTTGTACTTGTAATTATAATAAATGGTGGAATGCAAAAGAATTTAATACAAAAAAGAAAAAAAATCAATTATCTACTTATATAAAGTCTCGCTTATCGAAAGTAGAAGTAAACTGCGTGCGAATAGTACAAGTAACAAGATTTATGGCGATGTATGAATACGCATGTAAAGATAGCGTAGTGTGGCGTTATATCCTCTCTGATTATCGTTACAGAGCAACTGCATGATGGTTAACTAGGTAGATATTTAAACCGGAACTCCGAAAACACGCGGAAACGTGTGAAAATCGATATTTAATTTTGTATTTTTTAACTAGATTTTCAATTTGTATGAATGTGAAGAAAGTTGTTGTCCGCCTCCGCGCTGTTATGTTTAATGTGCTTAGCTACCGTGCTGGAGGTCCCGGGTTCACCAATTCTACCCATGATTGACAATCTCACTACTCAAACTCTTGGAAGTTCTATATACTTATATGAACCAATTTCGAAACACTGTGCTTGAATCACTAGAACTTCACTAGAGACATCTATTGGTGAGAAGAAAAGAAGCCTTTTATTGAGTGGAAACTCTTATATTAGTATGTGAGGTCCGAATCCTGGATTGTAATCACATACATGAGAAACGCCTGAAAATATTCAAAATTTTCATTTTTATTATTTTATCTTATAATTTAACCAGTTAATTTATACAACATTTTGAGGGTATCGAAATACTCGTTCACAAAACTGGATTATCTCCAATCATAGGAGTTATTTTTCATATTATTTTTTGACATCTCATCAAAGATGAAGTATATGGAAGTCTGGTAATAAAAATTAATATCTTCGTCTGGTTTTTGAAGTATATGGAAGTCTGGTAATAAAAATAAATATCTTCGTCTGGTTTTGAATGGAGTGCATTGATTCAAACTGATATTTTATGCAATTTTGTGCACCTGTTGTATGAAAAATCGCATTTCTCGTATGCGGTTAGGTATGCGACCATTATTGTAACATGTGGTGTTCGTGTAGGAACAGTGTGGCCAACGCTTGCGTCGGTTGGTTTCCTCCATTATATGGTCGACTTTCTATCCATTGCGCACTTGTTTATATGGATTCGCTGCCATCGCTTTCTTTTACTTTTTCCGTCGCACGAATGGTCGGACCATTGTCGTCAGCGTATTGTACATATTAATTAAGGTTTCTACGAATCCGATGCATATCGATTTCATTACTCTAAGAATCTTAGTAATGTGTTTGTATCGTATAATTGTCCGCCTCCGTAGTGTAATGGTCAGTACGCTCGGCTATCGTTCTGGAGGTCCCGGGTTCGATTCCCAGGGGGGGTGAAAATAAATATCGGTGATTTTTACACTTTAAAATTTATTTAATAGTACCCTGGACTCGTCCCTGAAGCGCAAGATTGATCACTTCGCCTTCACGTAAGTAACGATCAAGATAACACTGCATCAATGCGATGCAGTGCCCTATGCATCATGGGGGTGCGGATAAGGATTAGAAGAAGAGAAAGAATAAGAAGTCTCTTAGTAAGGTGTATGTATCGTATAATAGTCCTCCTGCGCAGTGTAATGGTCAGCAGGCTCGGCTATCGTTCTGGAGGTCCCGGGTTCGATTCCCAGGAGGGGGGGAGTCAAATGAATATAAGTGTTTTTTTCACTCTAATATTTATTCAATATTACCCTGGACTGGCACCTGAAGAAGAGGGCTGATCACCTTTCCTTCGTGTGTTAACGATCAAGATAACACTGCGTTTATATGATGCAGTACCCTATGCACCATTGGGGTGGGGATAAGGGTTTAAAGAAGAATCGTATAATTAATTGTAACGAAACTTACCGGTCATATCTTACGGTGAAAAAAAAAACACGTCAAACGAACCCATATCATTACTTTATATATTAAATGTTAAAATCAAACACCTATTTGTCTTCTTCTTCTTCATATCTTGATCGTTAACACATGAAAGAAAGGTGAGCAGGACTCCGCTTCAGGCACCAGCCCAGGGTAATATTGAATAAATAATTCAGGGAAAAAATCGCTTACATTTATTTGACCCCCCACCATCCCCCTGGGAATCGAACCTGGGACCTACAGAACGGTAGCCGAGCGTGCTGACCATTACACTAGTTGTTTCGCCTTGTTATAGCATTACAAATGATATAAGTGAAAAATATTATTCTTATGTGTAACAATAAAGACAATTTGGTAGATTTTAAAAATCAGTTTTTGATTTTAACATTAAATATGTAAAATAGATGTCTCTAGTGATGTTCTAGTGATTCAAGAACAAGGTTTCTAAATTGGTTAATATATATAGAACTACCAAGAATTTGAGTAGTGTGGCTGTCAATAATGGGTAGAATTGGTGAATGTTACACGTGTGTAAAGTGTTCACTTAAACCAGCCTATGACGGTCGTCAGCCCCGTAAATGCCCTGACTTCCATATTCTTCTTCATCTTTGATGAGATGTCAAAAAATAATATGAAAATATCTCCTGTAATTGGAGATAATCCAGATTTTGTGAACAAGTATTTGGACACACTCTAAATGTTTTAAATATGTAAATTAAAATGGAGTTCTACAAATTAAACTCCAAATCTTTGATTACCTTATCATTACATTTGAAGTAATGCCTTTTTAACTTATTTGCTTACTTTTTTACTTTCGTACAAAGATGTCACTGATAATGAACATGAATATTTTGAATCAATAACAACAGAACAAATTTATATTCCTTCCATAGTTTTTCGTTTTTACTTTTTTGTCGTTTACTTTTTTTGGAGTATTATTGAAATTATTTACAGATTCCAAAGTCGAAAACTGTGTTTTTCAATGTATTAGTAAATGTTTTTCGATTATTATAAAAATGTAATCTACATAAAATTTAATTTATGCAGGTAAAAAATTATATAAAATATCCCCTGTAATTTTTTTTTACTTAAAAGTAAATCTTATCACTTTATTTTTTGCAATTTTATTTATTAAAAATTCATTACAAACCTCAAAAGCATTTTTTTTATTGTTTAAAACGATTTGACAAAACAGTAATTCAATAATTGATTCGGCAGTCACTTTGTGGTATAATATCTTTCCATTTTATATTTAAAAAAATAACAAATATTTTTTACTTGTAATTTTTATCCTGGTTACATAAATTTTTCTATCCCTTGTCTTTTATAAAAAAAATCCGGTTGACAATGACCTATAATCAACCCTTGCTAAATTATGTAACTTGGTTTTAGAAATAAATTTGCTCAAATTCGTTTTTGTTTTATAAAAATCACATCAGTGTCATCAATTACACATTTGCCCTCTGTTTATTGTTAATTTTATTTAAAAAATATTTTAGTCTTTTATTTTCTTACGCTTATTTAAAATGTTACATGGGATTTAAAAAAAAAACAGTAAAATGACATTCGTTATTTTATTTGAATTATCATATTGTATGGTAATTCGAATAAAATTGCTTGAATACACTAAAAATTTAACCTTGTATTAGACTAAATGAGACGAATAATTTATTTGGCGCTTTTTATCTATGCTCCGCGCTAAGAGTCAGTCATCAAACCAGGAATCATCTTTCCTTCGTGCAATAAACGATAAAGATATCACATATGTCGATACGATGCAGTGTTCTAGGCACCATCGGGTGCAGATAAGGGTTAGAAGAAAAATATAAAACAAATCAATTATTTTACTCACAACACCAAACCGATTTTCAACAGAAAAAAATCTTCATCATAATACACAAGGACATAATAAAATATATGCCGAACTGATAAACACAACTTAGTTTGGAGTAAGGTCCCTGCAATACATTGCCTGTACCCAAATTAACCACCTGCCTGACTTATAAAAAATAGAACCCAGTCAGGGATCCAAAATGAATGAACTGAAAAAATACTTAAAGGAAATATATTTGTGTTAGTGATTACTTATATTTTCTCATTCGTTACCATTGAACTGATTCTAACCTGAGGTTTTTTTTATATGCCTATTTACTGTACCTTTTATTGTTTTTATACTTTACATTTTGCCCTGTGTTTTCTTATTTGCTACATTCGTATTTGTGTTTCAGTCTTGTTAACCGTGATCCGTAATGGAATTTGCTCATCAGGAATATTAAAAACACTTTAAATTACTTAAAGATATGATTAAAAAAAAGGAAAAAAAACCTCTTAAAGATGAAGAAAACGCTTTTTGATCGGTCTTTTAAACCATTTGAATCCGATAAGGTAAAAAACCTGAGAGATAACCTTTTAACTGATTTTGAAATACATATACATAAATTAAAGTTATATTAGGGTTTTGTAAATTTGGTATCTTATACAAATTAATTACCAGAATGGTTTCGTCATCGTTCCCCGAGACAAAACAAATTTGAAATGCAACCGCATTTGAAAAGTTTTTGATTCCAAGTTTTGAAGGCGAGCAGGCAACGCCGATTTTGGGTCAGCACTCGAATTTAAATACACGCTCGATTAGGATATTTTTATTTATAGATAGATGTTTTATTAAGTAAGTGTATATATTAAAAACTGACGTTTAATTATGTAACATCCATGAACATGATAATCCGAGTAATTTATTCTATGACAATGAAGTATGCCGAGTGAATTGCCTATAGTCAGGCGCAATTTTATTTTTTTCGTGTGAAGAACAACGCAGATGAAAAAACGACATCTAAATGTGGGATATTCGATAGCCCGCAACTTAATTTCCTTTAAACCCATGTACATTTATCGTAATTGAATTTATTTCTGAAAACACCGATTTTGTATTGAGAAAATAAGTTTTTCTTTGAAGTAAATATGTGTTTTTAAAAAGAAAACAGTTATTGAAATGAAAGGAGCTACAAAAAAATGTTATTTTTTTACTCCAAATATATTCTAAAAAAAATATAATTCTTTCATAAATATTCTTTAAAAAATGTGCATGGAGACACATCGGGCTTCTCGCGTAGCCGATCCCTTCATTCATATAACAACTGCATTCGTAGGAAAGTTTAGTAATCTAGGGTTTTATTTCGTGTCAAATTTTTACGAGTATTTAGTGCAACGTCACTCGTAGGATAGTTTAGAAATCTAGGGTTAAGCACGAAATTATGAAAGAAGCTACTTAAGTTAGTTTAAATACTTTTTTCCACATAGTAAATTACTGAAAAAGTCGTTTGCAAACCATTGTGGCAATAATAATTTTTCGCTTCGCAATCATCGCGGCAATTTTTTCATATTTATTTGCCAACTTTTATTTCGTACGTGCCGAGTTATTATTGTAAAACGTTAATGAGATGCTCCGATCGTCTTCGCGGTCGCGTGATCAACTCCAACCTCGTGCATTTAGAAGGTTATTAAAGATAGCTAGATTGAGCCAAAAATTCTCATTTTGAGACTAAAATAGAACAAATAGCTACTTTGATTCAGCGGTCTCCATTCGTTAAAAGAAGGATGGACGTAGACTGAATACAGTTGGAATGCGATCTCTCAGTGCGCGGCAAAACTATGTACGACTTGTGTCGTTTTTAGTGTTGAAATAACTAGTTTATTGTGAAGCACCCTTAAGGCCTTACTCGCAGTAATATAATTTTGTTAGTGTCAGGCAACGCTGAGTTTTTAATTTTTAATTTATTTGTTTATTTATTCGGATTAACAACAGCAATAAAATAATACATATAAAATAAAACATTAAAAGGATATACATACAATAAAGCCATTTACAGTTAACCACAGAAAAACAAAAAGGTTATTACAAAAGAATTTTCAAGAAATATAATATATATATTTTTTAACTACTTACCTTTTAATAACTCTTTTTTTCAATCATATATTTATTCGAAAAAAAAAACTTATTGAACTTGTTTGTTCAATACAAAAACGGTGTTTAAAGCAACAAAAAAAATTCAATGTTACCCGGGTTTAAAGAAAATTAAATTCCGGGCCATCGATTATCCCGCGTTAAATCTGGACTTGATACGATGAGTCCGTCAGTAGGGCATCCGACGACCCCTCAAGCGGTTCTCTGCACTTGCTTTCGTTCGCACGACCAACTTTTACTTTCGCCTCTTTACCCGGGCTTGTGAGGTGTAATCGTCGCCTGGCAAATTTGCGAGGAAACTCGCACAAACGTGCGCACCAATTGATCGTTGTCCACTTCTTGCCTTCACATTTCTAGTCCCCCGCTACTAATGGCCTATTTACGTCTGCGCCACCTGCAGGAAGTCATTACTCGACTTCTTGAATCCAGACCATCATTTTTTTTTCTTTAACCGCCCTACACATGCGAACGTACGTGATACGCGCGGTTATTCTTCACCATTCCGCGCTAACCCGTATGACGTACGTAATCGAGAAGAAATATCTGTTCCAAAAATATGTAATGCGTACCGGATACACAGACAAATTTTTATCAGGTATCATACCTGACAATATTTTGTGACAACAAACGTTGTGATTTTTTTGCTTGTTTATAAAAAAATGCCTGAAGTAATTTAATTAATCGTGTTTCTTTAAATATTTTTTGTTGTAACGAATTAATATTCATGTTTGTTTTACCTCGTAAGTTAATCTCCATACGCATCCACAAGATAAATCGTTAAAATAACAAAATAAAACTGATAACGATAAATTATTCCTTATTAGAGACAAAAAATATTTCAATTTATTTTTAATTTGAAGTTTATTTTGTAAAATATGTTACAATCCATTTGTAGCGAGTAATGTTTATTTTATGTCATCTGACTTCACGTTAGTTTTTTTTTTCAAAAACTGTTTTTTAATATCGTCAATTAGCATTGTTTATGAGGTTATGTTCCAGTATAATTTTGAATGCGTAAAAATATTATTTATTCTATGTTTTTACGGTGTTTTACATATATGGCCAATGAATTTTGTGTTAATCTGTAAATCAATCACACCTTAAACAATTCAAATTAATATATACTTTTCTATTCATGACTTTGTGTGGCATATTTTTGATACAGTATAATGTTTTAAACTTGGAATTATAATAATTCTAAGACACTTAAGTAATTATAAGTTATTATTTGACACAATTATCAAAAATTCAAAAATTGTACAACCATATTGGTTTATTTGTTTATTTTTTGTATTTATGGGAATTACCCTTTTTTATTTTGAATTAGTACAATAATGAACTTGCGATTAATCTTTATACCTGTGGTATTAATCTACCTTCTATTCAAATTACCGTTTAATGAAATTACAAAAAAAATGTTTGGAATTCAACCTTGTGAATATAGAAGTTATGAATATATAATTATTTTGCTTAGCCTATTACTGTCTTTATTTTCATTTGGTGTAATAAATATTTTGTATTTCATTTGTTAAAATAAAAAAAATAATAGTAAATATTTTGAAACTGGGCGTTTAACCTTAAAACGTACATAACCGTATTTTCTTTCCGTCTTGAAGATATCATCATAAGAAGAGAACACAAGTAACCAACCCCCTTAAAATCTACCAATGTTTGGTTATATTTTGGGTACATATGCGAATTAAGAATCTGAATCAAACAGAAGCTTTTTTGAATATTTAAAGCATTAACTTTGTGGATCATTGTACTTAATATATTATTTGGAAAAATAAAATGTCTTTGTTTTTTGATCCACTCACATTTTTATTAAAAACCAACTAGTTTCGGCAACAACCTGTTGCCCTCTTCGGGATTTGCTTTATACTAATATTAGTAATAAAACAAACCCTGAAGAGGGCAACAGGTTGTTGCCGAAACTAGTTAGATTTTAATAAAAATGTGAGTGGATCAAAAAACAAAGTCATATTATTTCTCCAAATAATGCTAACAGAAGCTTCTTAATGCCTCTATGTCTGATTTTTTACTACGCCGATCACAGACGTTTTAATCACATTCCACCTGCTATCAATTACCTGACCTTAGACGTCATAAAAACGTTTTAATTAAAAATCGAACTACAAAATTATGTATAACGAATTTACATTTTGATATTGTACGATACGGACATTTTGTGTTTGGATTAGTTATGTATTTTTAACATGCGGAAATACAAATTTTACTGTATCATTAGCCGAAATATATATCACCGAATATTTTCCAAACAAACAACACAGTTTAATTACGCGTAATTTGTTATTGATATATTGTAGATGAAAAATAATATTAAAGTCTGGCTATTTACAGGGCTCAGAGCCTGACTCGTTTATGTGACCACTTTGCATATTATAGAACATTCTCAATTCTAAGTACCTAACGATAGTAAGAATAAACGCAAAAATATATGGTAATAATTTTATTATTATTTTTATTACTAATTAAATTTTTTCAATTTGACTATCATTTTAGAGACAAAAATACCTATGTTTTAGAAATGCTTAGTGCATTTTCTTGTATGGTATTTATTATTTTAATGTCACACTAAAAATATATAAAACGTAAATTGTTTAATTTAATAGAATATTATTTTTATGTATTAATTTGAAATTAAACACAGATTTTTGAGTCTACTAAGTTGTATTTTATTAACAAAAACACATAAAAAATTAATAATATTATATAAGACATTCGGTAGATAATGCCTTAACAAGGCGAAACAATTGTCACAATATTAATTTTTTATGTGTTTTTGTTAATAAAATACAACTTAGCAGACTCAAAAGATCTGTGTTTGATTTTAAATTAATGCATAAATTAAAATGGAGTTCTACAAATTAAACGCCAAATCAGTAAATAGAATATTATTTATTTTATTTATTTTGCCTTGCACAATTATTGATGTTTTTTTTCTTAAATGGCCGGTGTGAGTTATTTTTAAATTGTATTAAAAAGGCATTAAAATTTAACCGTTAACTCATTATGTTATCTCTATTATGTTTTAAATAATTTTAATCTTACAGTAAATGATTGTCAGTGTATAATTTATATCGAAATGATAAACGTATGTATTTTAGTTATCATTTATATTTATCTTAATTTTTCATCATTATCTTTAATTTTACTACTTTAGTGACCTCTTTATAATATTAAATATTTATTGTTAAATATTAAGCACATTTGATATGAATTTTTACTTTTATAATTTTTAGACCTTGATATTTGCAATTACTTGAAGCCTTCAGTAAAGTATTCAGGCAGATAGACTATTTCGTTTATTATTTTTATATACATTAGTTTAAATGTCAATTTAAATGTCAAGTGAATTCGTGGCTATGGTTCTGTCTGATCGACTGGAAAAGAAAGAAAATGAAAACACATATCTTTAATTTCACAATACTTGTTGGAAAATATTTTTAAAATCTTTGAAACAACAATGCAATCAATTGAAAATGCCTAGTGCTTGTCAAGAAGCATAGTATCCGCCATGAGCAATGTTTGGTATTGCGTGTGTTGATGTTACGTTCAACAAATGGCGCTGCCCTGCGCGTATGAGAATTAAACGTGGTGTCAAAATTTCAAAGCAAGCGATGAATGGCTTTGGAACATTTAAGATTTTGAACAAGCGAACATTGATTTTTTTATTTATTATATAATATATATTGATAGCTCATTCCTCTCCGTATTTTTACTTGGAATTCCGGATCTGTGTCGGCAAGTTGACATTCTTATGTAGGTTTTTTTTGCGATGCGGCGCTCCTACTTTCCAAATGGTAAATTGTCGAAATTAGCATTAGGCGTCTGCCATAAGAGTCGTCGGCCAACTTGCAATACATACATAATCTATTCTTCCATAACGACTTGTCACCTTACAAAATATTCTTCTGATGGAATGACGGATGTAGGCCCACAGCGATGCCAACAAACCGATGCAGGCGAAAAATTATATGAATCAACATCTCTTCAGTGACAAATCAAAAGTAGGGTGATTCCAGAAAATGGCAATATCAAATAAAACCAGCCTATGACGGTCGTCAGCCCCGTAAATGCCCAGACTTTCATATTCTTTTACATCTTTGATGAGATGTCAAAAAATAATATGAAAATAACTCATTTAATTGCAGATGATCCAATTTTTGTGATCAAGTATTTGGACACACTCAAAATGTTGGAAATATCAAATTTATTGTTCATCATACACATAAAAACATTCAGTTACAATATTGTGCCCTCATTGAGTTTTCCCGTGCCGAGGGCACATTTTACAATACTTACTTATTTGACTCCATTATCCATTTATACCTTTTTTATCCTTTATTTCGTTGTTTCATAAACAACGAAATAAAGGATAAAAAAGGTAAGTTTAAATGGTAAGTATGGGTAGTGGAATTAGGTCGTACAAATTAAGTCCATAATAATCAAAGTTCTTTTGACAAAAAGAGGTATGTGTTAGATTTTGTTTGATGTATTTTTGTGTTTTTTTTTTTATCTATGTGCGTCACCATAACGTGTGTTTATTAGGATTTGTTGGACGTTGCTTTCTTGTGTTATGTGAGAGTAATTCTTAAATACATATGTAAAGATAGTTAGCGTATCGTTATTTCACTGTAATTTGTTGAATATTTCCTCTATGGGAGACAATTAGACAGTAGTGATTATAGATGCCTAGTTACAATGTAAATTAGTTTATAATAAGGTACTTTTCTAATAAAGCAATCACCAAGCATACCATTCTTACCAATATTTTTTTTAAAATATGACTGAAAGAAGGTGACTTGATTTTTGACTAATAAAACCATATTTTTTCTTTAAAAAACATTAAATATCGTCTTTCCATTTGCTTTTCAACAATATTTACTACATTTTGTACAGAATATTCATTGAAAATGATTATATTCGGAACGTACTCGTATGTAGTCAGAATAGTTTTTCTCTTATAAAAAATGTTTTTTTCATGATCAAAATAATTGTTCGCATGATTTCGTTAATGCACGACATTATAATAATAAGTTTTTAATCTTTCGACAAGGACGCATTATTTGTGAACAATTGCTCCTAATGTTAAATGGAATGGAAACTGCATGGTGATACATATTATTACGCCAGAGCAAGGCCTCGTTTACTCCTTTTACCTTAATATGATATCTCGAGACGGAATACGTATATTTTACATCTTAAATCATGTTATTTGTTATTGCACACGAGTCGAGAACACAATAAATAAAAACGTGGTAGTTGTTCGACATAATTACATGTAATTTAGTAGAAATCGAGTGGTTCGAAAGACGATACTGTAAATTGAGAATTATCCATTTGACTTAATAATTTACATACTTTATTATGAATTTAATTAAAATTGTAGTATTTTTAATTTTATTTATTTTTAAACAAATAAAATAAGCGTACTAAGCGATGGATAAATGAAACTACCAGTAAGGCTTAGATCTCAAGCTTGTCTCAAGCCTTCAAATCAGAATGCGTCTACTCATGATCAGGGCTGGTCGTGTGCTTAAAATCAATTAAAAAAAATTGAATTGTTTTTTTGTTTTTAAGAATATATATGGAAATAATATTGTATTTTTAAAAACTCTTTACCTTTCACTAACTTTTTCTTTTCAAAACCATATTATTATTTCGAAGAAAAACTTAAACTTTTCAATGCACAAACGTTGTTTTAAGAAAAAAAATCATTTAAGTAAAATGTTACCTGGATTTAGAGAAAATAAAGTTGCAACTTAACAAATACTTGGCCTTAACAAAGAGTTGCCTTCCTTCCATTGTTACACCGATTGCATAAAATCAGGCGCATCATATTTTGCATTAATATTCGAGTAGTTCACATGCAAACCACGTCATGTTTGAAAATTAAGTTTTTTAGCCAATGGCGGCAATCGGTAGATGAAAAAGTACCTTCTTTTAAATCTTCTAATAAGTAAAGTAATTAAATCTTCTACTTTTCTTAAAGTAATTAAATCTTCTACTTTTCTTCTTGAAACTAGTCTTGTTTACATTAATAAACTCAAAAAAGTACCGTAGAACGGGGCTACTTGAATTTTGACGTGTTACTTGAGCCCAGTACAAAAAAATATTTAGATCGTGGTATCAATCGAAGTATCGTGACAATAAGTGTCATCTGTCAGGGAAACAATGCATCATGTCAATACGTTCATTGTTGTAGACCAAATACAGTTTTTTTTGTACTGGGCTCAAGTAACACACCAAAGTTCAAGTAGCCGTGTTCTACGGTAGTCCAATACCAATTATTTTATTTTATTTTTTTATTAATTTAATGTATTTTTCACATTTACCTTCCCTATCCTTACTATTCTACCTGCAGACACGCCTCTAATAGAAGATTTGCGGTTTATTCATTAAAAAAAAAACTAAAAAAACAGTATAGCTGTATTCATTTTCTTGTTGGTGACACTGACTTACTCCTCGTGACGTACGTGGAGCGTGAAAGAATTTGAAATTCAATGGCTGTTACGGTTTCCCCATCACGCAAGCAATTCCACTACCGGCCACCATATACAAACTGCGCACGCGCACACCATCGCTCTATTTTTAATTGTATTTTACATATCGTACAATTTTATTAACTTGTTGCCCGCGACATGTCACTTCTAAAATTTGCCTTTGACTATTAGAGTATAAAAACAGTATTTTAATATAAACTGTTTTTATACTGTCATAGGTTTAAAAAATGTCGATCATTCACGGCTGTCCAAACTCAAAACACAGTCAGAGACATTTTTTTTTGCATTTTTGGACTAAGTAGATTCTACTTAGTCCAAAAATGCAAAAAAACGTACTACAAAAAAATGTCGCTTACTGTGTTTTAAGTTTGGACAGCTGTTCATTCCTTGCTGCAAAAATCGTATTCAGTTCGATACTATAATTATATTACCTTGATTTTTTAAATATTTTTAGTTCTTACATAATTCAAAGTAGTTTATCTATTTTCGCACTCAAATAAGTCCATAAAAATGGCCGGGTAGAGAATTGAATTATTCATGGGGTGTTCATTCTTCGAAACTTTATCGGGAAATGACATCAAGGATTCTGCGTAGCATATAAATCAGTAGCTGTGTCCTGGTGTTCACCATGCCGGTATTGAATAACGGTCACCTAACTACGAAATATAATATTGCTTTTTGCAAATAGTCACAGCACAATGAAGGTGTTTTAGGCTGTATATGAGCAAAATAAAACTAATTCACACTATGTACCATAAACATGATAACCACAGCACAATGAAGGTGTTTTAAACTGTATATGAGGTAAATAATAACTAATTTAGGCTATGTACCATAAACATGATAACCACAGCACAATGAAGGTGTTTTAAGCTGTATGTGAGTAAAATAATTACTAATTCAGGCTATGTACCATATACATGATAACCACAGCACAATGAAGGTGTTTTAAGCTGTATGTGAGCTAAATAATAACTAATTCAGGCTATATACCATATACATGATAACCACAGCACAATGAAGGTGTTTTAAGCTGTATATGAGCTAAATAATAACTTATTCAGGCTATGTACCATATACATGATAACCACAGCACAATGAAGGTGTTTTAAGCTGTATATGAGCTAAATAATAACGAATTCAGGTTAAGTATATATGATAACCATCGCTCAAGGAAGATGCTTTAAGCTGTTTTAGAGCATAATATTTACCGATTTAGGCTATTCTGTTACCCTGTGAAATGTAACACGTTATGACGTAACAACGTGACTATTTTGACAGTGATTTTTATACATTACTTGGTGTTCGGAATATTTGTTGCTAAGTAGCCATTTTTTTCGGCATTTACTTTGTGGTAAGACATGATGAAATTATTAAAGGAAACACTTGTTTTTTTACCACTGGAGTTTATTTTGTGACGACTAGTCACAAAAATAAACTCGGAAAAATAATTTCGGAAGCTAAGCTTCCATCTTCAAAAAAATATTTATTATGTTTTAGTTAACATTTAGCCCTGAAGATGGAAGCTTGGCTTCCGAAACTAGTTGTCACACAAATAAACTCAAGTGGTAAAAAAACAATGTTTTCTTTAATAATAACCGTTTGTTGATGAATCATACGCATTTATAATTATTATTCGCATATAATAATATGTAAATACTCTAAAATTATTTTTATTATAACAATCGTTTTTTTTTATAAAATTTACACCGTTATTATTAATTTTATTAATTTAATCAATAAGGTTTCTAAAAAAATCTTCTGTTTGTACTTTCAACTGGAAAATGAGGAAAATCGAGGAAAACTTAGCATGATCAAGTATTTCAAATACTTAAAAGCGGTGAAGTCAAGGTTCGGACTAAATGGGCGGTTATGTATAAATATGGAAAGGCAAAATTGTTTGCAAAGATACAGATTGGTGTGGCGTTCTATTCTCTCTGCCTACCCCTGTGGCGAAGTGGTGTAGTGGTAAGATATATTTATATTTGTACTCGTATAAGTGCGTGTATTTATGATTTTTTTATAAAAATATTCCTATAACCGTTTTTCGGTGAGCCTAAGTATATTGTGTGACATGAGTGTGGCATAATGAATTAGAATTTCATACTAAGTACCAAAAGACCACAAACCGATGCTTTATTATTAATAAGTCTTTGTATTATTACTTTAATACATATTGCCTTTATTGTTGTATAGGTAATTAAAATTAGCTACGATTTGAACAGTTTATACTACGTACTACTATAATTATATTCAAACTTGGAGTACGCAAGTTTGAATAAAGCTTTTACGTGGGAGTGTATGTAAATATGACTACGTTTTGGGAAAATACTGGTCGTTAATTAATGTCAGCCGTGATAGCCTTCATGATTAGTTAATTTTACATCCTGTAAACATTGATCCTTTCGTTTCCTTTTATTATTTCCGAATTCTTTGTTTTTATAATCATAAATAATTTTTGTTTGGTTACTAACATTTTTTGATATTATTGTACAAAATCAGGTTGTCGGAAAAAAAACTTAAGTTAAAAGAAATGAAAAATAGTTTTTTGTTTAAAAATAAAGTTAACATAATTATCTTTAATTAAAATAGAAAATCTATTGTAAAACCGTCCCTTTTTAACAGGGTCTTCGTCATGGTGATTGAAAATGTGCGGTTTTTATGCTATTAGTAAAAAAATACGCATATAAGTGCGTCGTAAAAAATGTGTGTTATATTTAAAAACAATACAAAAAGTAAGCTTTTTCCTTTTTTATTTTGTTTGATCAGCGATTCGGGTTTTGTCATTATCGACGTCATCACCTCGTTCACTGGTCAAATAAAACCAAAATGGAAAAAGGTATCAAGTTATTGTTTTATTTTTATATAAATTTTAGTTCCACCAAGATACGTCAGTAAAAACATAAATTTGATTATTTATTAAATAAACTATATGAAATACTGCTCATTTAATATGACGGGCAGGTCGTAAACATTGGGAATTAATTTTATTCGTATACACGCATTCAGGAAAATATATTAAGAAATAAAAAAGTCCCGTGTATAAGGAAAAAACTTGATACAAAAAATTTACAGGAAAAATAACGTAAAATTAAAATGATATCCACATTTTATGCATTAACGTTCGTGACTCATTTTAAGTTGACTGACCGTTAAAATTCGGAGGTTCTTACTCGGACTCTAATAAACTTTACGATTCAATGATTGTAGAAATTTAATTAAAAATTAATCGTATATATGATTTTCAAATTGACGGCTTTCTATGATGATAATTTATGTTCTCCACTCGCTATGACTAGTTGTTTTTTTTTTAAACGATATTTAGTTTTCCTGTAAAAAGGTTGATCTTGAAACAAGAAGTTCATGCAAAAAAGGGTTGACTTATTCATAGCCTCTGATTTTTTTCCTCAAAAAAGTGACAAGTATCCGTCAGAAGGCTAGTAACTGAGCATCTATCGACCATTTTAGTTTGTCACTAACTGAAATAATTCAGTGTGCAATTATGCATTCAGATTTTGTTTTTTGTCCTAGTTACAAATTTTATTATAATTTTTATTTTATTATTTATTTTTTTGGTTAATTTCGTACGACAAATTACAAAACCTTCACCGCCTTTCCATGAACAATACAAGGCTGCTGTGGAAATCTGAAAATGCACTTAAATTGGTTTGGGCAACAACACTTTCGTGTGTGTTAAGTTAAATTGTCTGTTACGGAGTTGTCGTCACTTTGTTTCTTAAATTGGTACTTTGGTAGAACTCGTTGTTAACACAAAAGGCTTTGTTTTGTGCAATTTTTGCACCACCGGATGTTCTATAATAGGAAACAGATTTCCCTAAAAATTGCATTAAATGTGCATATGTGTGTTGAAATTAAAGAACAATAAATTGATGTATTAAGGATACTTATATTTCTTCATAGAATTAATGTCAAATTTAACATTACATCAATTTGAATCTATAATCTCAATTTGAAAAACTGTGTTTTTATAATTTTTTTTCAAAAAACTTGACCTTATATAAAAAAACAAAACAAGTCGAACAATAATAAAAAATAATATTATTTTAAACAGAAAAGTTTTTAAAATGATTTCAAATAGCTTTTTAACAGCAATGGCAGAGCCATCTGTTAACAGAAGCACGCAATACTAAACATTGTCCATGGCTGATAGCCTGCTGTCACTAACCATTTAAATTTTTTTCATTGCATTATTTTTTCATAGGTTTTTAATATTTTCATTAACTTACAGGCACTGTGAAATTAAACATATTATATTAGACAAGTGTGTTTTCTATTTTCTTTTTTTCTTTCTTTTCCATTTAACCAGACTGAGCTACAGCAATGCGTGGCCGGGTACAACTAGTTTATAATAAACATTATTTCATGTAATTCAACTTCAAGAGTTTAAATTCTTATTAATAACAATAGTATTTTGCTTATTTAGAGCAGAAGACCCTATACGCATACACATCGCTCACTCCTTACAACAACGTCATATATAAAAAAAACTTGATTTTTCAAGACATCGTTTTTAAAGTTTAAGAATATAATGAAAAGTATAAAAAATAAATGTCAAGCCACTTATTGAACTTTTTACTGTGCAACAGATCTTTTTAGGTAAAACCTGAAGGTTTTTTCTCTATTTGAAAAATAATTAGTACATTAAAAAATTGTTAAACAATACCTTTTTTTCAAAATGCCCTGTAGCCGGTAAATATTAAGTTAAAAATATGCCGCTTTTGCTGGGATATTTTACATTTTCTGGGCATTCTGAAAACATGCACAACTGAAAATTTACGATTTTTGATTTATGACGTTCTTGAAAGGAGTGAGCGATATACATATGTAACGTACCGCATTTTGTTGTATCCAGCAAGATAATTGGAAGTACATTGTAATATTATTACTCAGACATAATAATGAGGCAATCAATCAGCAGTTCTAATTACCATTCAAAAACTATACTTTGTGTATCATTCACATGAACTATGTTCTCCCTATAAGTGTAAGTTGAATATTTAACTTTTTCTTTTCCGTGTTCAATAAAATTGCATGTTCAATGAAGTTGTTCTAAGCTTCCTTGTTTACCGATGTTTGAATAATAATTAACATATATATTGGTGCTGTAATAACTATAATATTGAGTAATACCTACTTGAACTATTTAGGTATAGATTAACCTGTGTATCGTGTTAAAACATGATCTTATAAAACAAAATACCCCAGAAATTAAAACATCGGGTAAAGATGAAATATTCACACTGAATTTATTTTGAGGACTGTCTTTTCTTGTCCGCCTCCATACTATAATGGTCAGTACGCTCGGCTACCATACTGGAGGTCTCGGGTTCGATTCCCAGGGCGGAGGGGTCAAATAAATACAAGTGATTTTTACTCTCATATTACTTCAATATTACTCTGGACTGGTGTATCTGAAGCGGAGGGCCGATCACCTTTCCTTCATGTGTTAAAGATCAAGATAACACTGTGTTCATATAATTCAGTGCCCTATGCACCATCGTGTGCGAATAAGAGTTTGAAGAATGAAGAAGTCTTTTCGATAAACGGTTAAATTGTTACTCCCATACTGCTAAATGTGAAATTATTATCTGAATTATAAACAAATATTGGTAAGGTTAGGTTAGTCTACAAGACTAGTCTGATGATGTCGGTAACGACGAAACCCGGTCATTGGTCACGTAAAATATGTATGGAAAAAATATGTTTCTTTTATTTTATAAAACGCAGTTCCACCAAAAATGCAAAAGTACAAAACGTAAAAAACTTAAATCAATTAAAATTAAATACTTAAACAAATGATTTAGACACACACTTATTACCATTTTTGTTATTTGTTAAATCTTACATAAATAGACAATTTAACATTTTCAGCGGAGCAGGTGCATTTATCGTTTACTCAACAAAATTAAAAATAGGTTTTTGTCAATTTTAGTAATTGTTTTGAAAGAGCGTAAAATACCACGTTTCAATCACAAAATCAAACATTTATTGTACTCAGCGCTGAGATCGCCTACATTGTAATACATTTATATCTTAACATGTCCTCAGTTCCATAAAATTTGTCAATGACTTGAACTTTGATCTTTTTCCTTTTCTCCTTTTCCACCCTTCCAACCCTCCTTCAGGTATTTTCACAAATTAATAATTTTGCAATGATGTTAATTTCTTATTTTGTGTAATTCATTTATATGAATGACTTGACTTATGTAACTATACTGTTAAGTTCTACGAGTATATATACTGTCCGTCTCCGTAGTGTAATGGTCAGCACGCTTGGCTACCATTCTGGAGGTACCAGGTTCGATTCCCAGGGGGGGGGGGGGGGAATCAAATAAATATTAATTATTATTTCATTCTAATATTTATTCAATATCGCCCAGAAGCCCAGGGCTGATCACCTTTCCTTCGTGTATTTCACGATCAAGATCTCACTGCTGCTATACGATGTAGTGCCCTATCAATAGGTGCGAATAAGGGTTAGAAGAAGAAGTATGTCTATATATATATATATATATATATATATATATATATATATATATATATATATATATATATATATATATGTATACATATATATATATATATATATATATATATATATATATATATATATATATATATATATATATATATATAATATACTTTGTTATTCTTTGATTTCCTTTCAGCTTTGTTAAAATTTCTTGATAATTTCTTTCACTCAGGTCGCGTTTCTTTCCTGTTTTGTTTTAGACAAAAATGTTTTGAAAATAGATAGTTGCAGGCAAAAAGTAGTCGTGGATTATGAATATATATACATATACATCATTTGTGTGTATTAGTGACCTAAAATGCCTCCATCAGCTGGTAGGTAATGCGATCGAGTATGGTGCAAGTGGACGGCTGCAACCAGTTGCGTCTAACAAATTATCGCTTTATTTGATTTCGATTGGCGGTATGCTCACCTACTCTCAAACCAGTAGCGGTTTTGTAAGATGCTAAGGCAAACAAAAATTGCACATTGTATGAACATACTTCTACCACATCTCTCACATTATCAATAGTTTATTTATTTGAAACGTTTCTTCTTATTTTTATTCTGCTTTGTGTAGGCCTTATGGCATGTATTTAAAAGGGATTAGACTCCTGCGTTGTCGATTCCCAGCTGTCGATCCATCTCTTTGGTGGTCTGCCTTGGTGTTGGCCGTACAGTGCAATGTGGGGGAGTATGGATGGTTCCATTGTCCTCACATGCGCATACCATTGTCTCCTACGTTTCATTCCCCACCTAACGACATCTTCCATTTCGCATATTTTCCTTGAAATGTTTAACGTATTAAATATTATATTGTCAATATTGTCAATATTATTAATATTTTTAGCATTTTCTTTGTGGTTAGTCATATTTACTTTTATATTCTTACAACAATGTTAGTAATATTAGTAGATAATCCATCACCGAGATTTGATTGTCGTGACGAAGAGACGGGTACGGCTTTTGTAATGTATAATACGATGTCAGCAATAATCCAGCCAATGTATAATAATAAGTCATATTGTTCAGGCTCGTATAATGTATAATACGATGTCAGAAATGATCCAACCAATGTATAATAGTAAGTCATATTGTTCAGGCTCGTGTAATGTATAATACGATGTCAGAAATGATCCAGCCAATGTATAATAATAAGCCATACTGTTCAGGATCGTGTAATGTATAATACGATGTCAGCAATGATCCAGCCAATGTATAATAATAAGTCATATTGTTCAGGCTCGTGTGATGTATAATACGATGTCAGAAATGATCCAGTCAATTTATAGTAATGATTTATATTCTTCAGGCTCGAGTAATGTATAATATGATGTCAGGAATGATCCAGCCAATGTATAATAAAAAGTCATATTGTTCAGGCTCGTGTGATGTATAATACGATGTCAGAAATGATCCAGTCAATTTATAGTAATGATTTATATTCTTCAGGCTCGAGTAATGTATAATATGATGTCAGGAATGATCCAGCCAATGTATAATAATAAGCCATACTGTTCAGGATCGTGTAATGTATAATACGATGTCAGCAATGATCCAGCCAATGTATAATAATAAGTCATATTGTTCAGGCTCGTGTGATGTATAATACGATGTCAGAAATGATCCAGTCAATTTATAGTAATGATTTATATTCTTCAGGCTCGAGTAATGTATAATATGATGTCAGGAATGATCCAGCCAATGTATAATAAAAAGTCATATTGTTCAGGCTCGTGTAATGTATAATACGATGTCAGAAATGATCCAGTCAATGTAAAATGAGAAGTCATATTATTCAGGCTCGTGTAATGTATAATTCTATGTCAGAGATAATCTTTTAATTAAGTCAATGTAAAATAAGAAGTCAAACTGTTCATGAGTCCTGAATGTATAATACAATACACGTCACGCTTCAAGAACGAAACAGAATATTAAAAGAGTGTGGTCAATTGGGCGAGGAGATGACAGAACGAACAGGAGTCGAGAAGGATCTAAATAGTTGCACGAGCTAAGGCGCTTCAATACAAGGTAATAGAAAAAATACATTTGTATGTAATTACGAGAGATTATAGCATTACGTTGTGTGGAATTCTAAACCTCCTACGACACTTTCGTATTACGTGTGTCGACCATATAAAGCGGTGCGCGTTAATATAGTCGGATATAGGTAGACATCGAATAAGCTTTCTCTATTGCCTGAGACTAGTTTTTGAGGTGGCTCTAAAGACTTGGGCAAACATTTTTTCTCCGGCTGTCTCCAGGCTGAGTTCGATGAATTTTCACTGCTCGGCTCTTCCGACGAAATGCCTCTTGTGTGGCTATCGGCGTTTTTGCATTTCCATCTAATACACGCGGTATTAATACGCGTTTGCCATATAATTTTCATGGCGATTTCGTTTTCGTAAAACCTAATGACCTGGTTATACTCCAAATTACACTTTTAAATATAATAAATATAATATATTTGTATATATATATATATATATATATATATATATATATATATATATATATATATATATATATACATATATATATATATACATTTATATATATATATATATATATATATATATATATATATATATATATATATATATATATATAATAAACTAATACATAACACGTAACAATATTAGTCATAACGAACGTGAAATGTGATTTTGTTTAATATGTATGTGTCCGCCTCCGTGGTGTAATGGTCAGCGTGTTTAGCTACCGTGCTGGAGGTCCCGGGTTCGATTCCCAGGGGGGGGGTGAAAATAAATATTAGTGATTTAACACTAATATTTATTTAATATTACCCTGGACTGGTTCCTGAAGCGCAAGAGTGATCACCTTGCCTTCATGTAAGTAATGATCAAGATAACACTGCGTCAATTTGATGCAGTGCCCTATGCACCATTAGGTGCGGATAAGGGTTACAATTATATAATAATGTATGTAAAAGCTTAATATTCTTATAATCTTTTCTCATAACGCAAATCATCTACGTTCTATATCGTTGTACATCTACTTCAATAACCAAATAAAAAAAAAACTAAAAAGCTGTAAAAACTATACATTTTAAATTTTCATGCTTCAGTTTAGTTATAGTCCTGCGTCTGTCTTGTGATGTTGTACTACACATGGATGCTAAGTGCCAGTTTAAGTTTTATTTGGAAAATGCCATCATTTCTTAAAATCTATTGTTACAAGCGTTTCGATACATTCCGCATCGTTTCCACGGGTTTTGAAAATGATTCCCCATCATTTTCCACGGTGTTTGAAAATGATGCGGAATGCATCGAAACGCGTGTCATAATAGATTTTAAGGAGCAGTGGTATTTACCAAGTAATACTTTAAATTAAAAATAGATTTAAAACGCAGTTACCCAAATATACATGTTTTTTTTTTTGTTTTTTTTTAACATCTCATCAAAGATGAAGAAGAATATGGAAGTCTGAGCATTTACGGGGCTGACGACCGTCATCGGTCGTCATTTCTTCTTCATCTTTGATGAGATGTTAAAAAATAATATGAAAATAACTCCTGTAATTGGAGATAATCCAGATTTTGTGAACAAGTATTTGGACACACTCAAAATGTTGCAAATATACATGTATGAATGTTAATATTTTAACGGTTTTATTATAATCTTTTAATTTATTTGAATATTTTTAATATCTCCCCGTTGATTATCCTTACAAGCTAGTTTCACATCCTGTTAGAAGTAAGCCGTCTACATTCTCGTCTTTTATTTTCAACTCGATACCATTTTATGTAAATTGCCTGGATTTTTTTCATTACTTAATGACACAGTCGTTCACGGTATATTATCTTGTCCAATTCGCTGAGCCGATACTCATATATGACCAGTTTTTTTTGACAACTCGCCTATTTTTAAGACCGCCATTTTTCTTTTTATTTTATCTTTAATAGTTATTGTCATTTGGTAGATAACGGATTGGAAGAAACTGTTCGAGTAAACAATTATGTTAACCTTTTTTATATTTTCGCCGTATTCTTTAGCAAGAATCTGGCTATTTATAAGTTAATTTTTAAATAATTAATAAGGAAATGTTTAACTTCACTTTATTTCAAGTAATTTCATTTATTGATTCAGCAGTCACTTTGTGGTAAAATCTGTCCGATTTAATTTAAGTTTTACTTAGGGAATACCACTATTTGTGGTATTTACTAAGTTAAATTGAAAAGAAATTAACATACTGTACATATATATACATATAAATATATATTTATATATACTTAAACATTCGTAAGTAAAATTATATTAAAAAGTCGTAATAAGTTTGGCAACAACATATTTTTTAAATCAGAACAATACGTTTCCAAGGAGTTCAACGTTTGGTTAGCGAAATTTCTTGGGAAGTGGAAAACAGCTATTAAATCGTGCGAAAAACAGATGACTTTGAAATAATACAAGGTCGAGAGAACTTAAAAAAGTTACAAAAAATGGGTGAACTTCACATACATAATGAAGGCTAAGCGAATGGGAGATTAGCATTAGATTTAATGATGTGAATACAATATTATTTATTTCAACATTTCATCAAGACTTTTAACTAAGTACCCTAACTAAAATGAAATCCATGCATCGACAACACTATTTTTATTTTTCATATTCATTGTTTTTTTTCTTAACCATCTGACACTTTTGAATAAAAAAAAACAGTATAATAGTCGATGCTAGTTTTCGAATACGTTGGCTCATAAACAAAAGTACACACTCGAAATATTATGTTTGGTATAAGTGTGATATATATATATATATATATATATATATATATATATATATATATATATATATATATGTATATATATATATATATAATATATATATATATATATATATATATATATATATATATATATATATATATATATATATATATATATATATATATATATATATATATATATATATATATATATATATATATATATATATATATATATATATATATATATATATATATATATATATATATATATATGTATATATAAATATTTATATATATATATATATATATATATATATATATATATATATATATATATATATATACATATATATGGTATTAATAATTTTATGAATAGTATTATTGTTGCGCTAAATTTGATGGAAGTATCATATTTCGTCGGTTCTCTTGTTCGGTGGAAAGATTTCTACTATGTCGTGTTAGAAAAGGAATTTCAGTCGTCATTCATAGCCTTTTCAAGTTCACGCCGTATTGCAGTGTCTGCAGTACCTGCCCAGCGGTGTGTGACAGAGTGACAGTCTCCGGTGCGCTTAACCTACAATAACTTACCTCCAATACGATCGGCGGGTCCACTCGGTTGTCTATGGTCTCGTGGAATGCGCGAGAAATTTCGCAACTCCTAACCTAACCTAGCAGTGATAACCGAGTAGGGTTATGCAACGGTGTTAGCTTCATTTGTAAACGCACCAGCGGATCGATTCTGCGTCTGTCATTTATTTTTCGCCATGCACACGTTGTTATTTTATTAATTAAATTTTATTTGATTTCTTTTGGAAATTTAACAGAACAGTAAAATAAATTCATTTACATCAAAGAGTAATACAAAACAGTTATTTGTGCCATACCAGTTATAAAATTTCACATTTGTAATTTTATAAAAATACCTAGAAGACGGACGGGAAGCAAAAAAAGGGGAAAAGATCAAAGCTCAAGTAAAAACAAATAGTGTGAAAAGAGGGAAAGATCGAAGCTCCAGTCAAATACAAAGTATGTGAAAATAGGGACACACCACGATATGAATATCGACTTATTATGTAAGCGATCTCAGTGTTGACAATGTCGAGCAGAACATTTAAAAATTCATCGTTGACCAATTTGATGAACGATAAATAAAGGAACTTTGTTTAGAGTTTGTTCCACTCGTGTGGCACATTTATAATATTAAATTACATCATTTTGAGTGTGTCCAAATACTGATTGTGTGGATTGTATGGATTCGGATCTCACATACTAATATAAGAGTTTCCGCTTAGTAAAAAGCTTCTTGACATCTCACCAATAGATGTCTCTAGTGAAGTTCTAGTGATTCAAGAACAAGGTTTCTAAATTGGTTCATATATATAGAACTTCCAAGAATTTGAGTAGTGTGGTTGTCAATAATGGGTAGAATTGGTGAATGTTACACGTGTGTAAAGTGATCACTTAAACCTGCCTATGACGGTCGTCAGCCCCGTAAATGCCCAGACTTCCATATTCTTCTTCATCTTTGATGAGATGTCAAAAAATAATATTAAATTACATTTTGGTCGGGTGATTTTTTTTATACCTGCGGACCACTGGCGACGGGATTTGATAGATGGGTACCTTTAGTTTAGACCTTAACAAAGAAATAGGTGCATAATTTTTATGAAAATCATTAAATAATTCCTTCTTTTCTTCCTTTGAAATCAGGCCGGGGCAAAGGGTAAAGATACACTTCCTATACTTTCCGTCAGAGCGACGTACAGTGATTTACATTGACGTATTAATTTTTTTAAAATGTTTATCGACTAAGTCGTTCGACGTTTGACTTGAGTATATAAGTGACGTGCTTACTTGTGTTACACTTACGTTTTATTTTTATTTTATTATTATCATATACGCACACCAGAATACACGCAGAGTGAACGCTGTTGAAATGCGCTTCCTCAGACGAATGTGGAAAATCGTTGTATGACAGAATTTAAAGCGAAGATATAAGAAAGGAATGTAAGGCTGAACGAGAAATAACTAAAAGATTAGGAAGAGTTCTTTACGGTGGTATGGACATGTGGAGCAAATGGATAACGAGAGAATGACTTAGAAAATATATGTGGCGAATGTGAGCGGGAAAACAGAACGAGGACGACCGAAAAAGACTTGGCACGATCAGATCAATCAGAACCTAAAATCTGGCGTTGTCATAAGTCTGCGTAATCGGAGGGCATGTATGACTAGATGTATGGATGTGAAGGAGGCTAATAGTGTATGACAGGACAGAAGAGTGTGGCGTTCCATCCTCTCTGCCTACCCCTGCGGGGAAACGGCGTGATGGTAGTAGTAGTAGTAGTAGTAACACACCAGAACCACATATTATACGACTCTATAGTCCTAACCATGCCTTTAAATGATAATTTGTTCACGGGAAGAATACGCCGTATTCACTGGAGGTTATACGACAGTTACATTCGAGCAGTGAAACTTCGAGTGAAGTTTTAGAAAAATGTCTATCTGTCGGTGAAACTCGAACAAAACCACAAGCCAAGGACGGAAAATACCACGATGTCAATTATTACTCGCCTTGCGACGTCACTTAGAAATTTCTCTTCTATATTTATCCGAAATTTTGGAGCTTAAATCTATTAAACACTGATCTTCTATCATTTCAATTCGATTAAGTAATAAATTATCAATTATAACTATTTGAATTTTGATTGGAAATATGTTTCTCCCTCGTGTCATTAGCTTTATTTATAGATTCGTTTATGAGCCGTGAAATTAACGTACATTTTTCGAGAACGTAATGATCCGTGTTTGGTGGTATCATCCGTGTTTTACAAAATAAACGTACGATTGTGTTAGCGTGAAATATTCATTGGATTCACCTACATACGGTATATTTGCGCACTTTTGTGTAATATCTCGGTTCATTGTGGTGCTGCGTTGGGCTTTCACATGTTATCGCGTGCTCGGGCATTTCCGGTAGATTGCTTTAGTTCTCACCGGTGTTACCAAAGAAAGGTACGTATCGTCTCTAGGCATTGAACCGCAGACGAGTGGCACGTACGAGTTTATACATTTCTGAAATTGCCAATCACGGCACCGGCCGATGGAGCTAATGAGCGCGGACACGGCCCCGCGGGCCTGGAGCTAGCTTCATGTATGTATATTATACTTACATTACATTATACTTTCACCGAATGTCTATCGCAGTGGTTCTGAACCTTTTGGAAGGAAAATTCGCGGTTCACCAAAACTAAAGATCCAAAAAATATAAAACAAAACGGATGATTTTATAACAGCAAGTTGAATGTTACATTCTTCTTCTTTTTCTTTTTCTTATAGATCCCCAGGACCTATTTGTACCTCCGCCTGTCGCTCTTGGGATGTCGACTCCCAGCTATCTCTCCATTTTTTTGGAGGTCTGCCTGAGGGTCTACGTCCTTCAGGGTTTCTTTGAAAGGCGATACGTGGAAGTCTGTCTTCTGAGATTCTGTTAAATATTGCATAAATTAAAAAAAATAAACAACATAACACAAATATAAATACTCCAATGAAACTTATTGCGGCAAAAATTATTTAATGTAACACTTAAGCTTTTTTTTAACGAATCAACAGGTAATAAATTTAATCTAACAGAAAGGTTACATGAGTTACATAAAATATGGTCCAGAGGGACAAGGCAATGCCAGCAAGTTAGTTACAGAGGATAATATGGTTTTTGTATAGCTGTTTTTGTTATAGGAACACATCTACCGAGCTGTGGAAAAAATGTAAAATTGAAGTATATTAAGTCTACTATTTGATAAAGCTATTCTCATTTCTTCATCCACACTGCTAAGCCACGGTTCAAAAATCAAGGGTCACAAGTCCTTCCAATGAATCTACCATTGATAGAGCACCATCTGTATAAATGGATACACATAACTTCAATGATATTTTTAATTGTTGATGATATAAGTATGATGATATAAAATAAAAAATATATTTTGACCGCTGTTGAAAGGTGAGCGCACACAACTTCATTTTGCAAGGGTGCTGCTATCTAGTCATATTTATTTATTTATTTATTCTTTGGAAAACCAACAGAATATTAAAAAAAAAAATCAAAATAAAATAACATAAAAAATTCCAATTACAGGTTTTCACTTAAAAGTAATCTACAATAAAACTGTCATGTACAAACGTATATTATTGTAACTTACATTTCTTTATCAAATACTCGAAAAGTCAAATACACGATATTTCCCTTAAACGTTTTAAAAGAAAAATTATTGATGTCTATTTCATGAAGCATTACATTGCACACATCGTAGGCTCGATTTAAAAATTAATTAACTTGAATGAATTTTATCTTGGTATGAATTTTAGGGATTTTCAATAAAGTTTTGTTTCTGGACTGTGCTACCGAGACTCTAAAATTGATGAGTGACAAAAGCTCTGTTATATCGCTCACTCCTTTCAAGAACGTCATAAATCAAAAAACGTGATTTTTCAGGAGAACGTTTTTAAAGTTTAAAAATATAATACAATGTATTAAAATTAAATATCAAGCCACTTATTGAACTTTTTACTGTGCAACAGATCTTATAAGGTAAAACCTGAAGGTTTTTTCTCCATTTAAAAAATATTTAGTATATTTAAAAAAATAACTTAACAATATATTTTCTTCAAAATGCAAAAACAACACTTTCTGCCCTGTAGCGGGTAAATATTAAGTTAAAAATATGCCTCTTTTGCTGGAATATAGTAGATTTTCTGGGCATTCCGAAAACATGCACAACTGAAAATTGTCGATTTTTGATTTATGACGTTCTTGAAAGGAGTGAGCGATATGTCTCATTATGTTTGCAACTCAAATCGCATTGTAAATGAGCAAATATTACATTTCGGTTTTCATAATTTCGCGGAGCACTTGGGACAAGCTCGCGGAGCACCGGTGGTCCGCGGAGCACCGGTTAAGAACCACTGGTTTATCGGCTGTCGGGAGGTCGCTAACTGCCACGAGATCGATCGCTTGTTCCTCCCGATCACTTTTGTCTTAAAAAGTGCGTGCATTGCGAAACGTATAGCTTCGGGGCGAATTTTATATTTAAAAAAAAATGCCTTAAATGTTTTGTAATTCACATTATAATTAAATGTTACAATGCGGCCTTGATACTACGGAACTTAAATATAACTTCATATAGTATATACTTTATAAAAAATAATTATTGCATTACTTTGGATTTTTTTTATTCAGTTTAGGTCAGTTACGAAATAGCACCTGATCGGAAATAAGAAGTTCCTGATATTTTCATTAATATCTTAATATTGATGCAGAAAAATATACCCTGGGAATTTGCAGGGTTAAAGACCTGTCACAGGCTGGCTTGAGTGATCGCTTTATACACTGTATAGCATTCACCATTCTACCCATGATTGACAACCACATTCCTCAAATTTCGGATGATGTATTTATGCTTCAATTGAAATGATCAACTGCATGTTACTTCATCGAAGGTACTTGAGAAATATGTCGAATAAAATATCTGTCATCAGTAGAATGGTGAGTGTTGTATAAAGTGATCACTTTACCGTTCGAAGTGATCATTTAAATAAATAAGACAACAATGGGAAACAAAATAAAATACGGTTTTCGAAAAAGATGCGATATACACCAAAATACGTGTCACAATAGATTTTAAGAAATAGTCGTATTTACCAAGTCAAGTCAATTGGTAAAGTTAAGACCCCGATGGGAAATAAAATAAAACACGGTTTTTGAAAATTATGCGGAATGCATCGAAACACGTGTCACAAAAGATTTTAAGAAATAGTGGTATTTACCAAGTCGAGTCAAGTCAAGTGAATTAGTAAAGTAAAGACTCCAATGAGAAATAAAATAAAATACGCTTTTCAAAAATGCGAAATGCATCAAAACGTGTGTCACGATAGATTTTAATAAATAATGGTATTTACCATGCGAAACTTAAATTAAAAAAAAAGGAAATAAAACCTCTGACGTCGGCGTTTCTGAATATCGTTTAAGAATATCGGAATATCGGAATATCTCATTAATTAACAGGTGTTCACGCGGTAATACCCGCGAGCGTGTGATGTCTCGATTTATTTGATGTTTTATCGAATGTCCACAAGGTTTCCCCGTCTTGAGTAAATTTAAACACGTATAAAAAATTGTCTCCCGCAAGTATACGTGATAAATCTGAACATAGGACGATCACTTTGTAGTTTTGTCACGCTCGGTTCGATACGCACAGGCGGCAATTCGATTCTCGAAAACCTTTGATTGAGAAAACCAAGAATCGAAGGTGATTCTGTGGACGAACGGAATATTATATTCAAATTAGAGAAAACCTGTTTGATTCCGAGATTAAACAATCTTTATGAATGTGCCGCTCCTGCTTACAACACGGCGAGCCCGGTGTCCGGATTTGTACAGTAAATTCTATTATTAGTATCGGTTTTGTCCAATAAATTCTGTTATAGCATTTTCGGCAGAATTAAGAAATCTCGACAAAGATGAAGTAGAATATGGAATATTTTGAATATTGAAAGCATTGACTTTGTGGATCATATTGATATATTATTTTGCGAAATGTGAGTGGATAAAAAACAAAGTCTTTTTATTGCTCAAAATAATATAAGAATATGGAAGTCTGGGAATTTACAGTTCATGTCGAGATGTCAAAAATATAAAAAAAATAACTATTATGTTATAATAATATTACATCATTTTCAGTTTGTCTAAATGCTTGTTCACAAATCTGTATTATCTCCAATTATAGTAGCTATTTTTTGATAAATAAAATGAATAATAACTACTTTGATTGGAGATAATCCAGATTTGTAAACAAGTATTTGGATACACTCAATATGTTGTAAATAAATAAACTGGTCAAATTTTAAGCTAAAATAATAAAATGAAAAGGATGTTTTCTAGCGTTTCCCACGTATATGATTATAATCCAGGAATCGGACCTCACATACAAATTTAAGAGTTTCTGCTCAAATAAAAGCTTCTTTCATCTCACCATAGATGCCTCTAGTGAAATTCTCGTGATTCAAGCACTATGTTTCGAACTTGAACAATATATTTAGAAATTCCAATAATTTGAGTAGTATGGTTGTCAATCATGGGTAGAATTGGTGAATGTTGCACGTGTGTAAAGTGATCAGTTAAATCAGCCTGTGATGGTCGTAAGCCCCGTAAATGCGCAGACTTCCATATTCTTCTTCGTCTATGTTGAGATGTCAAAAATGTTAATAATGATAATGTGAATAATATATTATTGAATAAAACACTTGTTTTTTTTCTAGTCAAACTCAGCCTCCTTGACTAACTACCCCTCCCCTTAACCTACCCATCCTCTTATTTATAGAACAGTTTTTTTTTATAATAATAATAAATAATAAAACCCTTATCCGCACCCCAATGGTGCATAGGGCACTGCGTCATATAAACGCAGTGTTATCTTGATCGTTTACACATGAAGGAAAGGTGATCAGCCCTCCGCTTCAGGTACCCAGTCCAGGGTAATAATATTGAATAA
Organism: Brachycentrus maculatus; assembly: GCF_059751285.1. NCBI lineage: Eukaryota > Metazoa > Arthropoda > Insecta > Trichoptera > Brachycentridae > Brachycentrus > Brachycentrus maculatus. The sequence goes on from NW_028280805.1 coordinate 194,300, forward strand.
ATATTACAGTGAAAAAATCACTTATATTTATTTTACCCCCCTTGGGAATCGAACCCGGGACCTCCAGAACGGTAGCCGAGCGTGCTGACCATTATTACACTACGGAGGCGGAGAGTTTTTTTTTTATTAATTATGTTTTAGTAATTATTAAGACCTGAAGATGTAAGCTTAGCTTCCGAAACAAGTAGTCATAAATAAACTCAAATGGTAAAAAAACAAGTGTTTAATTTAATAATTTTAACATGTCTTACCACAAAGTAAATGCCGAAATAATAAATTAATAATAAACAATAATAAAAATTATTCATCCAGTATTTTAAAACGATTCACAGTCCGATCGTAAAAAGCTCACATTGCGTTTTTGTGGAAAACTTTTGGAACAGGATGCATACATCTAAAAATACACCGTTTATATTCGATACATTCCACAGCTGGTATAAATGAATCATCATCGTTTGATAATGCCCATCTTTATAATTGTTAGCTAGTTTATAATTGCCACCTCACCTTACATCACATAAAATTAATTTTATGATTAAAGTTTTGGTATTAGTCATCTTTTGATAAAAGCCTATGTGAGTAAATTTATAATGTATGACTTTAGATATTAAGGAGGCTTAAGACGTCGGCCATATCCTTGTTTTTATTACTATATATTATATTCAGGGTCTACAATACAATGAATGTTATTTATATAAGCTAGGTGACAATTTTCTGACAATTGTAATCAGTGGTGTTTAATAAGGCGAATAATATATTAGAATAATAGAAAAATGATATTCTATGCAAAGAAAGATCTATAGCGTATATTGGAAAATAAATGTACTAAGCACTACTCTTTGAACTTGAAAATTTCTGTACAACAGTGTCGTATAATAATATTTATTATACGACACTGTTGCTGTTTTTTATTGGAAAACATTTCTTCGTAGATGTAAGTTCGCCAACGTACACACCTTTTGTACAAGAAATTTAGAACAATAGTGATGAATAAAGAACAAGAAAAAACTGCATTTTATAACATACATTGTTAATAACATTTTCATTATTTTATTTTATGATTGAGATAAAAAAATAATGGGATGTAACACCTTTTATGCACTTTTTCTAAAGGAATAACGCGAAAAGTCTTTTTTCTTTGAGCCGGCAGTCAGACTCCGTGATTTTTAATTAAAAAAAACTATGCCTTTTTTGGTTTTGTTTGTGTTATTATCTAATATTTACATCTCTTTCTGTTTATGGTCACATATAGTTTTGAAATAAATCCCAATGCGATATGTATTAACGAGAGAATGACTAAGATGTGGCGAATGTGAGCGGAAATACAGAATGAGGACGACCGAAAAAGACTTGGCACGATCAGATCAATCACAACCTAAAATCTGGTGGTGGCAAAAGTCTGCGTAATCGGAGGGCATGTATGACTAGATGTATGGATGTGAAGAAGACGAGGAGTATATGTCATGACAGAAGAGTGTGGCGTTCCATCCTTTCTGCCTACCACTGCGGGGAAACACGATGGTAGTAGTAGTAGTAGAAGAACATTCTTTTTTGGTATAGTTGAAAGCCAATTGCTGTAATCCTACAATATTTACTGTCCATAGGTTTATGGAAGGTAATTTTCTTACATTAATTTGTAGACCGATAGAGATCCTTTTTGTCTTAAATCCATAGTTGATAGATCGGTCCCCGTATTTACCATATAAGGGTACATACCTCCTAATGTTATAGGTAATCGAGATAGGTAAATTTAATATACTGATTTTAGAAGAATCCACACCTGTTCGAGTCACTTCACAGTGAATAAATAATTGTCCCGTAGAGTTGGGTGTCCACCTGTTGCAATTAGGTATTCTATAAACATCTTTTTGTTGATCTATCAAAACGTCTGTGATTAGAAAACTTGAAATTTGTCGAGCCGCGAGATGTGGGGGACCTTGAATTTCAATGATAGGGTGTACCGGTACGAAATTATGCCTGAAAAAGTACCATCAAGGACAAAATTACCTGACCACGCGTGAATCCGCCAATTTCATAATTTTCACCTAAATAACGAAATTTGCAATTAAACTTTTGTAAAAAATAGATATGAAGGATTTTTAAAAATTATTATTGTACTTTTTTTACTGCCCTAACAATCACTTAAACACTATTTTTTTGTATGTACAATGTACGATGTACAATGTACAATGTACACATATCTATATCATGTATTTTTATTTATTCTCAATATTATTAATATTTAAAGCATTTACTTTGTGGTTAGTCATTTTTACTTATTTTTTTTTTACAAAAATGTTAATAAAATTAGTATATAACCACTCACCGAGATTTTTACGTCTACCGGTTTCGAGACGTACCCGTCTCTTCGTCAGGACAATCACTAACACAGCATGCAAACAATACTACCCTTCACCACCATAGCACCATTTACACACTCAAAACTACACAAAATGTCTAACACATGCGATTTTCGGTCGACCCGAAGACCAACATGCACTATAGTTTTCAATACAGACATGCGTTACGAGCCGAGGTTAAACGTGCAATTGCACGTTTAACCGGTGTTGAAGGGTAGTATTGTTTGCATGTATTTTTATTTGTTCATATTCAAACACTGGATTTGACTCCTGAGTGTAATATACCATATAATAATATAATACATTAGGTTTTTCAACAGAATCTTAATAGTTATATTTATATAGTTAATTAATCAACCCCTACGATTATATGACTGGTAATGCTTGTACTTCAAGATTTTTTGTTGATATCTCAACATAGATGAAGAAGTTTACTTGAATAAGGAATGTGGAAGTCAGGGCATTACAGTGTTTTGACCTTTCATTGGCTGGTTTAATCAATGTTGAGATATCAAAAAATCTTGATTTGAATAACTCCTAAGAGGAGAAAACTCAGAATTTGTGAATAAAAATCTTGACACATTCGAAATATGTATCTACATAGTTAGACCATGGTTTTATTATTGCATCGGGAAAAAACAAATATTTTTATTATTAAAAAAAAATAGTTGAAAAACATCAAAATTTGTAAAACGGTTAAAGATTTTATTTCATCCCTTCAATCTTTATGAAGGTAGTAACGATTTCTCATGATTTTTTTTATCTAAAAATATAAAAATCCCATATTTTTGCATATCATTTTCCATAAAATAAGATAACAACATCCAGCTTTCAATACGTACAAAGATCAAATCACACATATCTCGTGACATTTGTAACGATTTTTTATCACTGGATTAAAAAAGAAAATACATATTTATTTATCGTTAACAGTATCGTTATTTTTTAGTTGACTTAATTTATTTAAATATAATAACGATTATGCGAAATCGGTGTAGCTGCTGGGAATGTTGTAAATTTTATAAATTATGTAAAAAAATATTTTTTAAAGGACCGGTACGATATGATGCCGTATAATGCTGATGAATTAAATTTGATATTCTCGTTCGTGTCAGATACCGGATTGCGAAATTACCCATGAAATAATCACACTCGAGATGATTTCTTCTCCGTTCACAATACAGACAATATTCTGAATATAAATTCTGAATTTGCATTTGAAAATTGTCTGGCGAGTACTTAACTATTCAGTGTACGATATACAAATCAATATTTATTCAATGTGTCTTATGGCGGTATAGTCAGGTGTCGTGGTCAGTTTTGATTAACACCTTTTTTCAATCGCCAAACCTGTTTTAGAAAACTTCTGTCAAATGTGACGTCACATCATTTACTTCCGCAATTGAAAACGACCGACCAAACATAATGATAGTGGGTTTTGAAAATTTGTCGATGTTTTAATCTCATTGTGTTCTATTTTATTTTTAATTTATTTATGGTTCACAAACAATGAAAAACATATTACAATAAACGAAATACAGTGCAATACAAATAGTTTTAATGTTTTTCATCAATTAGATGAGAACACAACAAGCTTACAGAAACAATAAAGGTGCAGATTAAACACATATATAAAGAATAGAAATTTGGTTGTAAAAAAAGGGTTAATCACAATCAAAAGTAATGAAGAAAAATAAAAATAAAATTTAGAAGTAAAAATTAAAAGTGAAATTAAACTATGCTTCATAAGGTACAAAATTCAATTGTTTCTTACAAACAGCTTATTCATTGTGAATACGGACGCTTTTAGAAATTTAAAGACGTACATGAACAAATGATTAGGTATTCGGAATTTAATGATCTACTAACTAAATTTTTGGTTGGTTGGAAGATATTGCTTTTTAGCCATAAGCATGCCAATGTACTTATTTATTTTATGCACATGAAGTTTAAATAAATAAATAACCATCATATCCCTTTTCGCAAGGGTAGGCAGAGAGAATAGAGCATCAAACCACTATATTTGCAAACAATCTTCGCCTCTTCCACATTCATGCATCTCCTCAAACATACCCGCCGATGATTCCGACTCCTCACCTGACCAAGTATTTAAAATACTCGAGCATTCCCAGTTTTCTTTGGTCTTCCTTTGCTTCCATTTGTAATCACATTCATCATAAATTTGTTTTACTGTTCTTTCTTCACTCATTCGTTCCATATGTCCTATCCTTCTCAACACCCCTTTCTTAATTTTATCCATAATACTTATCTCCGCCTTGCATTCTTTCCTTATTTCACATGTCATATATCGTTTTACGATCGGCAATCAAATATTGTTTTACCGTACATTTGTCTCATGAAAGACTTTAAGACAATATAATGACAAGGTTAGATATTGCCTATTTGATTATTTCTAGTGCTTTATGTTAAAATATAATTTTTCAGCTTTATTGTACTTTGAGTATTCTAAGTTATCTTGTTAAAGTATCAGAAACTGTATGTAAAATAAAAAATGCATACAGAAAATACTACATACTTTTTATTATATTGTCTACAGAACCAATTATAGAGCGAAATATGGAAGTTAGATAAATTAAAATTCAAATATTTTAATATATTTTTTCCCGCATGTTTCTCACTAATGTAAGATTTAAACTTTTAAAGTCTTCACTGTAAAATAAAATGCAAATAATAATCAGCCAAAGCACGTTTCAGTTTTAACATCTGCTTGTTTTATTTTATATATATTTTTCAATATAAAAGATATATTTTATTGCGATGCTCTTTAAATTTTCATTCTATTTGTCCAGTGTAAAAAAAACTTATCTTGAAATTCAGACGTTTGACGTCACAGGTTCGTACTTTATATCCTTTAAAGTGGTATTTTATGTTAAGGATTTTTAATGGTTTTACCCGCCAGTTACACTTGGGATGGTATTCGTTTTTTTCGCTTATTTTTTTTTCAGTTTATATTTGTTGTCACCTTAAGGCCTAGTATTCGATAAGTCGCAACATAATTTTCTCTTTCTTACATATTACGTATTTGTTTTTGTTTAAACACCGTTTTTTGTATTGAATAAATGAGTTTTTTTCGAAATAATTATATGGCTTTAAAAAGAAAAGAGCTTTTTGACAACAGTGACCTCCAGTGGAATATTATATGTATATAATAAATGTATTACCAAATGCCTACTTGATATGCACAATATATTAGAAGACAATGATGAGACATTACGTTTATTAGCACAGATTCTAGATAACCTGCTTGACGCTTGGATTCAGGATTTTATCCGAGCGTTTCCTAATGCCGAATTGAAAATTATTAATATTAGTTTATGTATTACTATCGACTTCAACTCTACGTCATCAAATGCTATCTTTTCTTCATTTAACAACATTTTTTACGATAGGATTTGCAATAAGCGGTTCTTCGCATTTTGGTGACGGTATTTTTATTGTTTAGTTGAGTTCAATGCCGAATTTTGCTGCGATTATCCAATAACGTGTAACACATAAAAGTTATGAAATTACCTCATTCATGTATTTCTTCTATGATGTTGGTATGCATATTCTGAAATATCGATTTGATTTCTAATTTTTTTTTAAGAAAGCGTCATTAATTTTATTTTTATAGTTGAAGTCATCAATCATTTCACCACTCAGTAATCATTTGAGTTGATTTAGTTTAAAACAACGGTATAACATATTTTTAATAAACTTTATGTATTTCTTATCTCTGTACCAACAAAACTTGCGCTATATGCTTAGTGAGATATTGTTGCTGAATATGTGAAAATGTTTCTTTCAAAAACATCGAAAATAAATAAGTTTTTAAAATTTAAAAAAGGTTTTCTTTTTAAATTGTTTTTATTTTATAATGATTTATTTTAAATAGAAAATTTGGATTGGCATTCTTTTTTAATTTCTGCATTTCAGATAAAAGATATTTCTTTTAATATGAAAACTGCCCTCATTCTCATTCTTCATTTATTTATTTTAACAAACTTACAAGTATGTGATGCAACAACATATTTCCCTTTAAACGAGTATTCGCAATGATTAAAGAAAACACTTGTTTTTTACCACATGAGTTTTATTATAGACTACATGTTTCAGAAGTTAAACTTCCATCATTCAGGTCTGTATAATAACTAAAATATAAAATGTAAAATTGTTCTATAAATAAAGAGAGGGGAAAGTTAGGGGGAGGAGTATTAACAAACTAGTATGCAATATTATTTATTGATTCGGTATTAACTTTGTGTAATAAATGATGATTTAAATATTTAAAAATATAACACACTGTGAAAGACCACTTTTAGGGTCGATGAATGTAAACACGACTAGTTTTGAGAACTACAGATGTTCTCATCAACAACAAAATACAAACTGAGTTTGTTTTGTTATGAACATAGAAAGTTTTGACAATGTGTTTTCAAAACATTTTAATGAAAATTTTTGTTAAAAAGTTAATCATGTTTCCATTCTTATTTTGCTGCGATTATCCAATAACGTGTAACACATTAAAGTTATGAAATTACTTGAAGTTAGTCAAAATAATTTTATTAACATTAATAACGCGATAAATTTGAAAACAAGTCCAATTATGATATAAAAATATATATTCTGCTTTAGTTATTGGAATTCTGCGCATACTAAAAACTTGAGATTAAAACGCATACGGACAATCGATTTGCTTTACATATTTTCACTCTAACATTAATTAGTTTAATAGCTCGTTCAAGGTAAGTGAAGTTTAGTGACATTGCAGTTCTTTGACATCTTAGAATGAGTTATTACGGAAATAATGATAATTTTAACCTTGTTTTTACTAAAGGTTATGTAAAATATCGAATTACCGTTGTATTTCATGTTTTGTGTTTAAATGCAAACAGTATTTTGACGAATAAAATATTATCTTTGATTTTATCATACGTGTTTCTAAATATTAATGAGGATACATTTTTGGCACCTCAGGGACTTGCCGATGAGGTGCCAAAAAGCCCAAGACAAGTTTTAAGAAATTCAATTCATATTTAATTTTGATGATTTCTTTCTTTGAAAATAAAAAGATTTCAAGTATATTAATAGTATAACTGCTGCTTACGTTATTTTAGCTTATTTTATCGCACGTATATTTAACAGGTTAATCAAACAAGTGATTGGATTATATTTAATTTAAAAAATTGCCTAATTATTTCTGAAAAAATATTACATTTAAAGCCTTGTAATTCGGGTTAGTTTGATTGCTCTATTGATAAAACTAAACATTGTTCATTAATTTTCTGAATGTATCTTACCCAACGATGATTTATTAGCTTTTTGATATTTTTCTCGATAATTTTATAAGCAATAGCCCATAAGTTACTCTTATTTATAACAACGTTACTACTGCCTCGTTGTGTGGTGGTAAAAAAAATATCAATCTTTTATTTTATCCCATTCATTTTTTCACGTGATCGCGGTAACATTATCGCTGCTCCTCGATTATTACGAAACGATCGGAATTAAAACACCGCGTTGACGCGTCAATCTGTGGATCTTCGTACAGTATCTGATACAAACCGGTTGTCCGGAGCCGGAGGTGGGTTTTGCCATCGTTGTTTAATTCATCTCAGCCCTACTGGTGAAGGCAGGTGCGCCCATAGTGAGCAACCTTTCGATTCTCTTGCGAAATTTCCCCCTCTCGTAGTTGGGTGGAACGTTTTACGTTCGACGGAGGCACAGAGGAAAAATGTCCTATTTGAAACATTCGTCCGCTCTCAGTTTAGTATGAAGAATCCGAACCTTGATACAATTGATGAACGGCATGCTCATGTGCTAGAATCCGTTTCGGAGTTGTCAATCCTGGGCTGCAATCAATTCGATATTTTTTGTATTATTTTTATTATCAATAAATTTATATCATTTGTCTAATATACAGCTTTTATGCTTTTTGGTCACATATGCTTTTAGCGAAACATTTACTGAAAATAATAATAAAAACCATCGTATAATTTACACTTTTTATATTTATATGTTTCTTTTTTAATACATACTCACATAATATGTTACTATGAGTAACATATAATATGTTACTTATACCACTAAGGATGAAATAAAATACATATTCTGATAAATCAAATAAATAGTTATTCTTCCTTACCTTTATAATATTACGTGTATCCGGATTAGATAGCGATAAAACGGGAATATTATGATTTATTTTTACAAAATGTACAGGATACAAAGAATAAGGCGGAAATGTATTAAATTAGATTGTATAAGTCATGAGTCATAAGTCGGAATAATCATCAGGTATGTATGAGGAAGACCGAGGAAAACTTGGCATTATTAAGTATTTCTAGTACTTGAAAGTGGTCAGGTCAGGAGTCGGCGTGTATGTATGAGAAGGTGTATATGGTAATTGAGGTAGAGGCAATGATTGTGCCAAAGACAGATTGGTGTAGCGTTCTATTCTCTCTGTCTACCCCTGCGGGAAGCGGCGTGCTGGTCACTAAGTTTTTTTTTAGTATTTAAGAATATTCATGTTTAAAAAAGTAGACGCAGTTGTTTTCCCCTGAGCCGGCCTAATGTGGTTGTCGCTTTGAGGTCAAGTTTTTCACGATGTGTCCATTTTCACCCGGCCGGCCGCTGGTGCAACCAGTTGCTTTGTGCCCAATCTAACAGTTAATTATTATGTAAACTAACTTCAGCATATAACCTGTCAAATTTAATTTATATTAAAAATAATTTTATCCATATTTTTCCTTCTCCTGGTTTCGCTTTGGATTAAAACTACCGAGATTGAACCCGGACACAAGGAATGGTAGAACAAAGTGCTAGATACACACCTATTGACGAACATATGATATATATATATATATATATATATATATATATATATATATATATATATATATATATATATATATATATATATATATATATATATATATATATATATATATATATCTAGCTACTCCGTGCCATTGACCTTGCTACTTGCAATGCGTCCGAAATTATGCTGTAAAAATTTCTCTGCTTATTCGATATCTACCTGTTAACAAGAGCTTTTATTTGATATAAAATAAAACTTTGATTAATATCGTAGCGGATCTATATTGTTATTAAATTAAGTCATTTTATTTATTTTTTCTTCAAATATTCCCTCATTTATTAATATTAAAAAAAAAATCGTAGCAAAATGTTTGATGGGGACCGTTATGTGGGAACGAAGAAAACAATGGTATGCGCATGTGAGGAGAATGGAACCATACAGACTCCCCCCTCCCCCCCCCCACATCGTACTGCACGGTCAACCCTAAGGTAGACGACTCCCGGAAAGACCACCAAAGAGATGGATTGACAGCTGGGAATGGACATCGCAGGAGGCTAGTCCCCTTTGAAAATACACCAAGAAGGAGAAAAATAATAAGAAAAATAAGAAGAAGAAGTAGAAGTAGAAGAATAAGATGAAGAAGAAGAAGAAGAAGAAGAAGAAGAAGAAGAAGAAGAAGAAGAAGAAGAAGAAGAAGAAGCAGAAGAAGAAGAAGAAGAGTAAGAAGAAAAAGAAGCAGAAGAAGAAGAAGAAGAAGAAGAAGAAGTAGAAAAAGGAAAAAAGAATGAGGAGAAATTGCAATGTTAACCACGGTGCTATACTGTACCTAGGTATACTTTACGAATACGCTTACCGTGCATATTTCTATGCCTATTTATTTTTTAATAATTCAAATTGAAATAAATGACATGTTTAAAACATTATCATCATGTTCGTTGCGACACGAGCCGTCATTAGCCTGCTCACACTCGGCTGGCCACCGCTGCTCCTTCCTCCGCAATTATTAAATGCTAACCGGCAATCTGCGACCCGCAATTATTGCGTGCTAATTTCTAAGGCCTTCCCATTTGCTCAAACTTGCACTAGCCTCAGCGTAGGGCCGGCTCGTGTACGAGACACGCAATACGCTCCCAACGAGGGCTATCCCAGGTTAAAATTATTGGACAGGCGATAATTATTATATTAACGCGTATTTTATTGTGTATTGTTAATGACGAGCATTACGATCGATTGAATCTGTTTGGGAAACAATACGCCTTGGCACAGTTGAGTGGACGGTTGACACCTCTTCGGCTGCTGCTTTCCTAATAGTCGCAAGAAATATTCAATAACGTTTTTTTTACTTTTTTATTATTTTAATTTTATTGACGATTTTTTTAAAGTTTGCCTGTGCGTTTTTGCTTAGGTACTTATTTCCAAACCTGGGAGAAAATCATTAAACATTTTTATTTTAGTATTTCATACGTTTATACGATTTTTCATTTCAATAATGTTTAGATGTTATTTAGATTGAAACATAGTTTTATATGTAATTCGTCGTTTAATTTATATAAAAATTATTTTTGCAATCTCCATTGTTATACGAATATAAAAAAAATATATATTGCTGGAAATACTTTACGCGATCTATTAATTTGCGAAACTCTGCAAAACTACAGATTGTACTAAATAAATAATCGGTCTAAGTTTTTTCGTAATCACTTATGTTGTGCGATATTGATCTTGCTACCTTTTACTAAAGTACCAGTTCGAAATCGTTAATTCACAATTCAAAACCGCTTGAAGTCAGATGTATTGCGGGTAAAAATAGATTGACAGATAACGATATATTTGTCTTTTATCAATCTGAACCTTTTTACTTATTGCAAAATTTTGTCATACTCCACGATGGATTGATTTTTTTAATGGACGTGGAATAAAATGAAGACTACAGTCGACAACGGACAGCTTTATATGTTTATTGAATACCTATACCGTATTTTTCTCTCATTGAAATTAAAATCTTATTATGCATATATTTTGGTACTCTTTTGAACTAATTTAAATGTACGCATTTTTACGTTTTACTGGATTTTCTTCATAGTCCAAACAAGAATATACTGAAAAACTAATAGCTCACAACATTTTCTTTTATCTTTTTTCTAGTTAATGTTGTGATATAGTTGTCTTACAAAAGTGACAAAATAAATCAAACACTTCCTAGTATTTCAGAATTCACCGAAACATAATTCGTCCATAATGTTTTATTTTCCTACGAACGGTTATTCTGCTTGTGCGGCTAAATGTAGAAATATTAAAATTTCACTTTGTCGTTTTTCTGAATTAAGCGCGAAAAATGTTGTCATCTGGATTCTGCACTATATTTTGTGTGCAAAAATAATTAAATAGTCACATTAAATTTGTGTAAGATGTCGTTAAATACTCGTACATGAGCATTGTACTATGGTGCAAGTTTGCGTTTAGGAATTATGACATTAACACTGTTATTACTCAATATTTAGAATGTTATAAGAAGAGTGCGAACAGTTTATGACTAATCCTCGTCTCGCTTTTGTTAAGTGCAGTGCGCATGCTTGTTTCATAATCGGTTAGGTGTACCACAAATGCATTGCAGATACCTTGTTTGCTTCAGGAATTCCATTATGCGTTTTCATTCAATGGTATTTGTGCTTATCGGTTAATGAACGAATGCATTCGTTTGAAAATGCCATAACAAGGCGAAACAATTGTCACAAAATCTATTTTTTGCGTTTTTCAACAGTAAAATACAATTTAGTAGACTCGTAAAACCAGTGATTGATTTTGAAATTTAATGTGTAAATTAAAATGGAGTTCTACAAATTAAACGCCAAATCTATAAATAAATAACGTGTGTTTTATTTAGGCTTTTAGACGCAAGAAGGATGAAGGTTTATGCATTTGCAATTAAAATACAATGTTTATGCATTTGCAATTAATAAAAAAGTGGAAAAGCTAAAAATATTGGTTTTAATCTAATAATAAATTAAAATACAATCCTTTAAATAACTTATAAAAGGGTTTAGAATTGAATCTAAGATAAAAATAGCTTATTGCAAAAACTCATTTAGGCAAATACGCGTTTAAAACTGTACTAGTAAATTTGTCTCTCAAATATTAATGTAATATTTTAGTTTTGTGACTCTATAGCGTGATTCGGAATTTATTCCACAATTCAATAAATATTTTAAGTTTGTCTATTTCTCGGTATGATTTTGATAATAATAATAAAAGTATAGGTTGATTGTACGATTAAATTCACACCATATTACAGTAGTACACCGGGGAAACAGACTTTGATATTGCATACCAAGAAACTGGAAATTATTATAAACATTCAAAATCACGCTTGATCCAACTTATTATTTTCTTCACAATTGTATAGAAAAAAAATTTAAGTGAAAATGTAAGACGATTTATCAAAAGTGATTCGAATAGCCTCGTTCTACTATATATTTGACATGTGTAAATGAAAGGCCATGAAAGACTTGGCTTGACTGAATCAATAAATATCTAAAATTTGATCTGGACTCACATTGAAAAGATAACGCGTAACTACGTACTGTAGAGAACTTTGATTATGGACTTTTATTTCTAATGACTCCACATTTTTAAATCGGTTATTGGGCAGTTTTGACAGAGAAAATGATACGGAGAAGTATATATATATATATATATATATATATATATATATATATATATATATATATATATATATATATATATATATATATATATATATATATATATATATATATATATTGTATATATATATATATATATATATATATATATATGTATATATATATATATATATATATATATATATATATATATATATATATATATATATATATATATATATATATATATATATATATATATATATATATATATATATATATATATATATCGCTCACTCCTTTCAACAACGTCATATATAAAAAAAACTTGATTTTTCGGGAGATCGTTTTTAAAGTTTAAAAATATAATGAAATGTATTAAAAATAAATATCAAGCCACTTATTGAACTTTTTACTGTGCAACTGATTTTTTTAAGTAAAACCTGAATGTTTTTCTCCATTTGAAAAATATTTAGTTTCTTTAAAAAATAATTAAACAATACCTTATCTCCAAAATGCAAAAATAACACTCTCTGTCCTGTAGCGGGTAAATATTAAGTGAAAATATGTCGCTTTTGCTGGGATATAGTACATTTTCATGGCATTCCAAAAACATGCACAACTGAAAATTGACGATTATTTATATGTTGTTTATTCGGGGCCTCTTAACGCTCATTTTCGATGTCAACTTTCACGTGCGTTTTTTCAATATATTTCATTAATAAAATAACCGGATTTGACGCAAGCTTCCGTAACGTTAGTAGATGGATACTCACTCTATAAATACATATGTCAAATTAATTTGAGCATTCAAATTAGTTTTTTCATTTTGAAATCTGGAAGTTTATTTTGATTGTTCTTATTCTTTTTCTAACCGTTATTTGCACCCAATAGTGCAAGGAGACTGTATCGTATTGACGCAGTGTTATCTTGATCGTTACTTATATGAAGGTAAGGTGATCACTCCTGCGCTTCAGGGACCAATCCGGTATTAAACAAATATCAGAGTGTCAAATCACTTCACTTTACCCCCCCCCTCACTAAGAATCGAACCCGAGACCTCCAGCACGGTAGCTAAACACGCTTAACATTACACCACGGAGACGGATTTTAATTGTTAATCAGTTTATTTTGATTTATTTGAGTTTCAACTTTTTGTTGTGTTATGCACCATTGCATTATCATTATTATTTCGTGTACATTTCATGCATATAAACTATTTTTATGACAGCTCTGTTTGAAGATAATTAATTGGTTTACGACTTTTTGTGGATAATAACGACTTAGCGTGTCCGCGTGTATTAAGCTTTACAAAATTCTAGGCCAGACATTCTGGCCCCAAAGATCTCGGGAGATACTCATTCACCTATCATTTAAAAAGTCTGATCTTTGTTACATAACCAGTTTAAATTCTAATGACCCCTCTCAATACAACGCATTGTATTTTTCAATTTTACATCGAATTATGTAGTACTTTACTTTTCGTATTATTTTTTAAAATCTCATCATAGATGAAGAACAATATGGAAGTCTGGGCATTTACGTGGCTGTCGACCGTTATAAGCTGGTTTAAGTGATCACTTTACACACGTGTAACATTCACCAATTCTACCCATCATTGACAACCACACTACTCAAATTCTTGGAAGTTCTATATATATATGAACCGATTTTTAAACATTGTTCTTAAATCACTAGAATTTCACTAGAGACATCTATTGGTAAGATGAAAAGAAGCTTTTTATTGAGCAGAACCTCTTTCATTTTTTTGCGTTTCCGAATCCAAGATTTTAACTTCATACATGAGAAACGCCAGAAAATATCATTTTCATTTTTATTACTTTACCTTATAATTTGATCAGTTAATTTATTTACAACATTTTGAGTGTGTCCAAATACTTGTTCACAAATCTGGATTTTCTCCAACTGTAGGAGTAATTAATAATTACACCCATAATTGGAGATAATCCAGATTTGTTAACAAGTATTTGGACCCCCTAAAAAAGTTGTACTTTTTTTGAAGAAGTTTTTTATGTCATTTGATTCATTCCTAATTGGTCAACTCATTTGTGGTAACGCTGTCAAATTGTGTGTTGTTTAGCCTTATTTATCGGTACCCGGAGATTTCTTTTGAAATATCGCTCACTCCTTTCAAGAACGTCATAAATCAAAAATCGTCAATTTTCAGTTGTGCGTGTTTTCGAAATGCCCAGAAAATGTACTATATCCCAGCAAAAGAGGCATATTTTTAACTTAATATTTACCCGCTTCAGGGCAGAAAGTGTTGTTTTTGCACTTTGAATAAATGGTATTGTTTACTAATTTTTTTGAATATACTTTATATTTTTAGAATGGAGAAAAAACCTTCAGGTTTAACCTTAAAAGATCTGTTGCACAGTAAAAAGTTCAATAAGTGGTTTGATATTTATTTTTAATAAAATGTACTATAATTTTAAACTTTAAAAACGTTCTCCTGAAAAATCAAGTTTTTTGATTTATGACGTTCTTGAAAGGAGTGAGCGATATATTAACCAGTTTATTTATTTACAACATTTTGAGTGTGTCCAAATACTTAGTCCAAATACAAATACTTACTTGAGTGTTTTTAATAATAACATCCATAATTGGAGATAATCCAGATATGTGAACAATATTTGAACACACTCAAAAGGTGTACTTTACTTTTTTTGGAGAAATGTCTTTTAATTCATTCGTAATTGGTCAACTCATTTGTGGTAACGCTGTCAAACTGTGCGTTGTTAAGCCTTATTTATCGGTACCTGCAGATTTCTTTTGAAATATGATATAAATGCCTTTTTAAAGCTTTTAGTGTCACACTAACTTTTTATTGGTCAATAAATTATTCAAAATGTTATGGTCGTGTTTAATTTCCCAGAAATCTCTCCACGTGCACGATTTCAAGTATAATACGTTTTCTACTCGAAAAGCATAAACAATGAAGGAGTCATTAAAAGTAACATGATGTTTAAAGCCTTATCAAACGAGAAAATACATTTTATACTATACATCTGTTAAATTTATGTACATTTATATAAACGCACCATTTATATGGTAATATTATCGTACATTGGGATTTATGTTAACGCATGGTAAAGAACGAAACCTTTTTTTTTTAAGTCGTAAATATAAATATATGAGAATCAAAAGTCTTATCGCTACCTTCATATAATTAAACGATCAAGTTTATACCGCGCAGTGCCCTATGCACCATTGGATCCATATAGGAGGCAGATGACTTATATGAGATAAAAAATAAACAAAAAATGTTTAAAAAACAAACAAATATTAAATATATAAGTAATAATATTTATAACTGTAATAATACAGTTACAATTATTAAAGCAAGCCGTAACCACCTCCGTAGTGTGGTGGTTACAGCGTTTGGCTACCATGTCGTAGGTATTACTCATATTTATTTTATATTACCCTGGACTGGTTGGTACCTTTGGCGCAAGAATGATCATATTGCCTTCGTGTATTATAATTTACTACATAAAAAAGAATTAATAGCATTCAATTTAAACAAAAAAATAATTATATTATTTATTTGTTTGAATTTATATTAAATTTGTGGAATGACATGATGATTTAAATATAAATATAAAACAGTTGTATAAGACCATTTTTTGAGTTTATTAATGTAAAAACGATTAGTTTTGAAAACTTTAGGGTTATTTGTATTTAGTTTTTATTTTCACTTGTTAATGAGAACAACTGTAGTCCTCGAAACTGGTCGTGTTAACATTAACAAACTCAAAAAGTGGTTTCATACAACTGTTTTATTTATATTTTCATATTTAAATAAATAATTCGCAGATATTCCTAAATTCTTTTATTATTATTCTTGTATGAAACGTATTGAACATCTCGAACGGATATTTTCGCAGATGTAAAGTATGTCCTTCGTGTGTAATACTGTATTCCGTAATCGTCCTGCGGAAGCAATTGTTATGCATGTTATCTTGTTACCTCGTTAATAAAAACATTGCCATTCGAGTCATTTCGATTTAATGCCAGGAGAACCCAAATTATTCGCCAAACAATCATAATTTATTGTCTACGATAATTTTCCGGTATTTACCATGGACAAATTTTATCTGGCATGTATGGAATTAATTTAAACAGCATTATTTTATGTATTATTTCGAGAAATAAAAATACTTTGTGTTTTGATCCACTCACATTTTTATTAACCAACTAGTTTCGGCAACAACCTGTTGCCCTCTTCATGGTTTAATTTATGACTGTATGACAAGGGTTTAATCTATTTTAGGGCAACAGGTTGTTGTCGAAACTAGTTGGTTAGTAAAAATGTGAGTGGATCAAAACACAAAGTATTTTTATTTCTCGAAATAATATATCAATATGATCCACAAAGTTAATGCTTTCAATATTCGAAACAGCATTATTTTAAACATTATAAAATAAAACTTAATCTTTATTTTAAACCACTTTTATTATAAGTTCTTTTTTCTAACCGGTTACGACAACTACCTTGTCATCTTTAGGGATGGACACGGACATAAACAGAAGTATTCATAGTTCGGTGAGTAGGCAGGATAAATGAGCGGGTAATCACGTAAGATTAAAAAGTGATAATTAAAAAGTACCAAAAATAAAAGCCATTTAATGTCAAATTTGAGTTTTCTTTATTTAAGTCTTGATTCGATTCTCAAAGCAGTAATAATTATTCATGATTTAACTTTTCATCATTTACGGAATACTCCTTGGACTAATACCTGAAGCGCAGGATTGAAAATCTCGCCTTTATGTAATTAATAATTAAGGTTATACTGCACTTATAAAAATGAAGTGCCTTTTTCACCATTGAGTACGGAAAGAAGAAGAAGATACATCATTACTAAGAAATATATTTGCATATATTTTCTTTTTTTTTTACAATATTTATTAAGTTCTTTGTACCACATTTAAAAAAATATATATTGCTGAAAATGTACATTATTCTTGCACTTTTATTTTTATTTTTTTTTCCATTTCCTACGAAATGTGTAAAAACCTCTATTCTTACAAATTGATAGTCCAAATTTATTTTTTCCTGTAAATTTAACAAATGACGTATACGAATATGTATACTAAATCACTCTGCTCCTCTTTGATTCATTTTCAAGTACAAAGTCCTAATTGTAAGCTAATAAGCAGATAAAAATGTAAATCTGATTTTTTGACAAGTTTCAATACATGTCTAATTTCACAACATTACAGGGTGAGTTTTTCCCACTTTTATTTGTAAAAAATGACTTAATAGATTTTTGTGGAAAAAAAAACTGTTAAGTTGGTGTTTTTATATAAAATGTCGGATTGTGTTCCCGTACAACAGTGTCGGTTTGTGGTCCCGTGGTAGTGTCGCAGACTCTCGAGCCAGTTTCTGGGTACCCGCTCTACCACAATTTGATACAAAGTTTTAATAATGAGGCGCTTAAGCTCACAGAAATAGTACAAAATTGAAGTATTTTCGTTTATAATAAAAACACAAAGATTTCTATTTTCTATTGAAATAAAAAAGAGTCACCGAGAAATGTCAGTAAAAATTTAAACGTAATAAAAGACGTGTGGTCTTTTTGATTAATGCTGAATTTTGCCTCAAGTGATTTACCACCTTTTCTTTTTCAACGTTGCAATAACCTCTTTATTGCTTGTTAACGGTTATTGTAATAGCAATAAAACAAATTAATATTATTTTTCATTGAAATCTCAAATAAATTTAGAAAAATAACTACTTCGTTATTATTCAATTAGTTTTTTTTTATAGTGTTAAGGCCATCGTTGTGTGACTTTTGCGAATTTCGTAAGGCCCTGGGCAGTATCCAGCTAGATACTGGTGGCGTAACTGCCGAACCACGTGGTCAAGCACATGGGTGACGTCACCTATTCAGGCCACTCTCCGAACGAGAAAAAAGGAAACTAGGCCACCCAACTCCTAATCCGATGGAAGGGGATATCAATTCTACGCTTTGCTCTTGAAGTAGTCACTTCTCATGACCCAAAGTTTTTTTTTTACTAATTTATGGATGTTGGATCTGGCAGGCGACTTACTTAGAAGACGTCGCCTTGCGTTCAAATTCTAATTTATTAGAAAATTATAAGAGAACAATATTTATGGGATTTAATACGTCTCTAGAACATTTAATGTTTTACATCGAAGAGTTTCTGCATCTTCTTAGTATTTCTTTTATGTTTAATCTTTGGTGTTGTAATTAACAGAACTTGTATAAAAATGTTCAAGATTAAGTTAATTTATGTATTTTTAAGTTTAGTTAATGGTAAAGGCTATTGGTAGATCCTCAGTATTTACAATACACGTT
Source organism: Brachycentrus maculatus (assembly GCF_059751285.1). Classification (NCBI taxonomy): domain Eukaryota; kingdom Metazoa; phylum Arthropoda; class Insecta; order Trichoptera; family Brachycentridae; genus Brachycentrus; species Brachycentrus maculatus. The sequence continues at coordinate 213,465 of NW_028280805.1, forward strand.
ATTCTTTTGGAAGTGTAAGTTTTTTTTACTACTTAAGTCTGTAAGTAGATTTTCCTATAGTTACCGTTTGACTTAAAGTAAATCACATTTATTTAAACAACACCTATTTTTTTTAATAAGTTAAAATTATACAATTTTAATTTTAAATTTTTGGATTCATTCATCAAAATAATACTGGAAAATGCAGATTCCCGATTTTGACTTTGGTATGATGATAACACTGAGAATCAAAAGTCTAACTGATATGTAAAAAATTTTTCGAAAGTAAAGCATATTTTAAAGCATTTTCTTATAATACAAAAAAAAATTGTTTCAATAAAATTAACAAAAGAATGTCAACAGAAAACTTGATTCCATACGAACATTTACAACGTATGAGTGTAAATAAATAAATAAAATAAAAACTAGTGTGTATTTAAATATCCTATAGTTTACTTTTTATGTACGTTTTTTATCGTTGCTTGATTCATTCAGCAAAAAGTTACGTTTATCAACCGTAACCTATATTCTGTAGTAACCTACATTCATTTATGTTTTTCAATGCCATTGTCGGCCATGAAAATGAAATTTGAAATCCGTACCATATATCTATGAAAACGAGTTCAATAAACTCTTGGTATTTAATTTAAGCACATATTATTTCATATGAGTTTATCTTTGGGATGCCGTATTGTCGTACATTACGTTGAATTTATTCATTAATTAATATTTTTTAGTGCGGATAATTATCGTTTGAAATATAGTTGTCCATAACTGGGTAATGTATTCGTCTAATAAAAAAATAAAAAGCGTATAACGTGATTGTCACCTGTCGTATTTGTATTTCTATTTTGAGAACTCTCCGGATTTTAAATCTGAAATCTTTATTTATTTTTTTATTCTTTTATTCTACATTTTTATACAGCTGTTAATGAAATGTGATATATTTTATCGTTAGTTAAAAAAAAAAAGCATATCTTCTTCTTCCTGGCTCCATCCCAACTTAATGTCTTTTTAACTGTTGGAGTCAGTTCTCCTCGTCTTCAGGTTGTAGGCCCTTCTATCATATACAACGTCTCCTAGGTCGTGCCTTCGAATCATGTTTTCTTTCTGCAGCATCCATGAATTCTTTGGTCTTCCTCTAGATGTCTTTCGTTTAAGATCTATGGCGATTGCCTGGTTTACAATATGATCACGTATTTCTATAAAATGGCCTGGAACCTGTTTATATTTAGGTTTTTGAGAAAATACAAAAAAAATACATGGTCAGCGTAGTTGAAATTTTAATTTTGAATATATTTTTTTGAGTATTTCAAACGTGAAGCACATGATTTGGTTGTCCTTTACGATATTATAGTTACGTAACAGTTCGTGGTCATATTTTTTTCATTGAAATAATCGTGAATTATACGTATCGTATTACTTGCACTTAAAATGGGTACCTTTACGCTAATAACCGTACTTTTAAATGATTTTATTAATATTAGTCCATTTTGTTTCGCCTCCGTAATGCAGTAGTTATCAATACTGGCTACCATGTTCGATATCTTGAATTAGTTTACTGAAAATTACATTATATATTAAAAAAAGGGTTTGTTATATTAGACTGATATACAAAGCGCGTTGCCTTCGCTAATTTTCGATAAAAAGCATCACTGTAAATACAGCTATTAATGTGCCATTGGGTGTAAAGAAAAATAAATAATTTCTTTTAAAAATCATAATAAGGTTTACACATAAGGAGTATTTTTCGTATTTTTTTTTCAGTTATCTTGGTTTGTCTTTAATTATTTTGTTACTACTTTTTTATACAATGTTTAACATAATTCAAGTCCATATGTTACTTCTTCTAGACTGTGATTACATATTTTACATTTTCAGCGCATTTGCCCGTACCAGATCGATTGTGAATTAGGCTGTATCCAAGGTGCTTTGACCTTTGTAGAATTGGCATGATTATTCAGCCATATGTGCTATTATGTCATTTGCAAATATCTTTGTGGAATTTCCTAGATTTTATTGCTGGTTGGTTTTTGTACGGATCAAGGATAAGTAATCGATTTGTAAACGGTACAAAGATATTACAAATTCAAGACCTCCTTTTTTCCACTGTGCACCTGGTAGGCTAAAATGATAATTTCATCACCAAATATTAATGTATCATGTGCTCAGTATTCATTATGTAGATCTGACGTTATTTGATAGATGTATCAATTTTTAAATCTTATATAAATGGTTTTGAGCATACCACATAATATACATAGTGTTAAAATTTTAGGTACGCAAGAGACATTTAATACCTTGTGGTAAATTTAGCGAATGGATAACGAGAGAATGACAAAGAAAGTAGATGTGGGAATATGAGCGGAAGAACAGAAAGAGGACGGCCGAAAAAGACTTGGCACGATCAGATCAATCAGAACCTAAAATCTGGTGGTGTCAAAAGTCTGCGTTATTGAAGGGCGTGTATGACTATATGTATGGATTTGAAGGTAGCGAGGAGTGTTTGTATGTTATCCTCTTTGCCTATCCCATCGGGGAAAAGGCGTGATAGTAGTTGTAGAAATAGTAAATTTATATATAACAAAATAAAACGAAATAATTCCATTTCCTTTTTTTATTCATCAATATCTTTTATAATAACATGAAATTAAAAATATATTTATGGATGTATGTAAAATATTATTTCTAAAACACCTAATTACAATTTTTAACTAACTACTCAAATAAAATCCATGCATCGAAACACTATTTTTAGTTTTCATATCTATTTTTTTCCATCTTTACACTTTAAGTCAAGAAAACATTGAAGAATATATATATATATATATATATATATATATATATATATATATATATATATATATATATATATATATATATATATATATATATATATATATATATATATATATATATATATATATATATATATATATATATATATATATATATATATTTATATTTATATATATATATATATATATATATATATATATATATATATATATATATATATATATATATATATATATATATATATATATATATATATATATATATATATATATATATATATATATATATATATATATATATATATATATATATATATATACTCGTACATATAATACATAAATTAAAATAATTTTAATATTTCAATTTTCATTAAGTTAATTTTATTAAAAATAATCATACACTTAGCAATAATAAAGAAAGTAGTTTAATTACATACATATCTACCTTCAGTACACACGTACATACGTAACATACTTACCGTAACGAATGTCTTGTAGCTTTATGATATATATTGTAATTCTCTTAATTTTAGCCACTTAAAGATTTTCGTAAGAAAAATACAATAATTGCACTAATAAAACTTTTGATTCCATCGCTTAATTGAGTGTATCCAATAAACTTAATCAAAATTTAATCTTTAATTATCAGAATGGTCTTATTTCTTTTCTTTTCTTCCGTACAATTTACTTACTTTCCTGATTACCGTAATTGATTTTAATTATATATGTATGTTTATACATATACTCGTTAAATATCCATCTCTGTGGTCTTAATTTTGTGGATTGGTTTGTAGCAACGAATGACACCTCCTTTTACATTGATTTAACTCGTAACACAGTATGTGCGAGTTCAGAACTGCCATTTATGTTGGGATGAGGAAAGTTTTGATTAAGCAGAGACCCTTTCCATTTGTATGTGAGGTCCGAATCCTGGATTTATATTTATAAACCTGAGAAACGCTAGAAAACATGACTTTTAATTAATATGAACTTATAATTTGACCAGTCAATTTATTTACATTTTAAGTTGATTGAAATGCAAATCTGAATTATCTCCAATTAGGAGTTAATTTTTACAATATTTTTAACATCTCAACATAGATGAAGAATATAAAAGTTTGGGTATGTACAGGGCTTACGACGATATTTTAGTATTTGTGTTAAGTATTTGTGTGTTTTTATTATTTACAAAAATAGTTCAATTTCATTGTGTATTTCTGTGAACCTAAGCGGCTCATTATTAGAGATAAGTACCAAATTGTGGTAGAGTGGGTTCGAACCAAGAAACTCTGACCCAAGAGTCCGCGACACTAACCACGGGATAACCCGAAACTTTTTTTACCAACAACCCAAAACGAATTACTTTTGATTTGACAGTTTCTTATTTAGAATGTTTGAATTCCAGATCCACAGCCCGCGGTTGGGCACGTCGTGCGTGGTCCCGTCAGCATGCGCCTCCGCCCCCGCACAGGGCCCCCCAAGCCGGGGCTACGCCACCAGCGTGCGCAGCACCCAGCAGCCGGGCTCTATGCCAGAATACTCCCCAATAGACCCCTACAGACTCTTGGAAGATGACCTCTGCACCGTGTATGATGAAATTCGAGAGGTGAGTCTTTTAATCTAACTTTCAGCATAGGCGATCTAATGCATGCTGTAATTCCCCTAGCAAAGCAAAAATAAATAAATAAAAAATGTTAAAAATGTTTAATTATTGTTTCGGCATTCACTTTGTGGTAAGACATTATGAAATTAAACTCAAGTTGTAAAAACAAGTGTTTTTCGTTTACAATTTCAAGTTAAAAATGTAAGTATATAACTAGTCACAAAGTTTTTGTCTACCGGTTTCGAGACGTACCCAACTCTTCGTCAGGACAATCACTATATCATCATGCGAACAATACTGAAATTCACTGCCATATCACTAAACACACAATATTTGACTTTTCATCTCAGATTTCACTCAGTAAACTACACTGTTTGTACCGGAAACATGTAACCTTCGAAAAAATATTTACGATTTTTTTTTACGTAATTTCTCTTTCTACTTCCGTTGCACCGCATTCCATTTCCGAAATGACGGGTGGTCCAATTCACCCTGTATACGTATTTTTAAAATTGAACGCATATGCAAGCATAATTGGTAGTCATCATCGTATTCTGAGCCAATTAAACTCTTACGACAGTTTTCCTTTCCTTTTCACATTAAAGTGTCGACACACTTGGTGCGTCGCCTGCGCGGCCCGGAATCCGTGCCACGACCATTAGGTCCCTTACGACCCGCCCATTAGAGATGACCATTGTCTGGCTGTGTGTGATACTGTCTACCTGACCTTGGTTTCCCACTTCAGGTTGTAGGTCCTCCTATCAAATACAACGTCTCCTCTAGGAGATTCGAAGGCACGACCTATCGTTGCTTCGAATCATTTTATCTTTCTGCAGCATCCACGAATTCTTTGGTCTTCCTCTAGATGACTTTCGCGTAAGATCTATGGCGATTGCCTGGTTTACAATATGATCACGTATTTCTATAAAATGGTCTTGAACCTGTTTATATTTAGATTTAGTGAGAAAATACAAAAAATATATGGTCGGCGTAGTTGAACTTTTAATTTATAATTTTTTTTGAGTATTTGAAACGTGAAACACATGATTTGGTTGTCCTTTACGATATTATAGTTATGTAACAGTTCGAGGTCATAATTTTCATTGAAATAATCGTGAATTAGACGTATCGTTTTACGTAAACTTAGAAATGGTCAGTTTTACGCTAACAACCGTACTTTTAATATTTTTATCGATATTATAAGTTCATTTTGTTTCGCCTCCGTAATGCATTAGTTATCAATACTAGCTACCATGTGTCTCAAATATACGTGCCACGACCATTAGGTCCCTAACGACCCGCCCATTGGAGATGACCATTGTCTGTCTGCTTGTGGAACTGTCCACCCGACCTTGGTTTCCCACTTTATAGCGTTGAATGAATTGTTGTCACGCGATTGGAATCCGTTTGATCGGCGTTATGTCATGGTATTTGCTCAAGTCGACCGTACTAATTGAATAACTCTCGGATGGTTACTGGCCTGAGAACACTGTGCACTGTGGAATAATTACACTATTATTCTGCCGAACTAAGCGCGAAAGGCGTATCTGTATTCTAAACAAACCAATAAAATATTCAGCACTTTTTTTTTAAATATGGATATTTTTATTTCATTAAGTATCGTTAATTTCGTTTTCAATTAAAGTTTTACTCGGTAAATACCACTTTTTCTTGCAATTTATTGTGATATATATTTCACAATAGATTTTAATAAAATATGGTATGTACAAAGTAAGACTTAGATTTAAAATGGATAGATATTATTACCATAAAGTGTGTTGAAATTAATTGATGATATAATTAATTTCATTCATTGATTCGACAGTCACTTTGTGGTACTATAAATCCATTTTTAACTTTACGTAGTAAATACAGCTATTTGAAAAAAAACTGCTGTGACACGTGTTTCCATGTATTCCGCATCATTTGTGTTTGAAAATTACCAAGTTAAATTTAAATTACCAAGTTAAATAAAATAACATTCATCCAAAAAAATTATTAAATAATTAGTTAAATTAATAAACGTTAATTATAAAGTCTCGATAATTTTCCGATTAAAGCGGTTTATCGCCGAGTTCTAATACAAACATGTAGATACATCATATGTACATATGTGTAAAAATTCCATTTACAATCAATCTAATACACAAAACATTCTTACCTCTTTGAATGATAAACATATGGCCATAATTTCTCAACTATGTATAATCATAATCTCTTTGGAAAACTCGACAAACATAAATGTGCCTTAACTAATTTTCTCCTTTTGTGCTTAGTACGGGAGCTTACAAAGTAAAATCATTACTTTATTGTTATTCAGATGATTACTGTAATGGATGTAACTGTTGTCGTTTTAAAAGTTGAGTGGGCTTAATGTATAATTAACCGGTTAGTGGAGATGTCGTGCTGTACTGAAAAGGGACAATGAGAGATTATCTCTCAGCAGTTCAAATAAAAGGTCAAGTATCAGTTATCGTATAAAAATATTACGATTAAATGGTAAATACCAGTGTATCCTTATATCTTTCAACAACTCTATATTTTTTTGTAACTTTTACTTATATCAACTCTATATTTTTTGTAACATATACTTATAACAACCCTATATTTTTTTGTAACTTGTACTTATAACAACTCTATATTTTTTGTAACTTATACATATAACAACTCTATATTTTTTTGTAATTTGAATTTTTTACTTGTAAAAGCCCTCTGGGCGTTTGTGTGAATAAATAAATAAATATATGATACACACATATACTGATATCTTCAAAAGTCTTCTACAAATAGCAGTGTTAAAGTAACATGAGCTAGTAAGATTACAGGTGTGCAACCCCGAGTGCCGTAGCCATTGCTGATGTTTTCCTATTTCCAGTTCCTGGTGGCATGCGTTACATATAAGCTCATAAGCATTGCATACTCTAGTTTAGTGAAAAAAATGAAGGCTGTACTACAGTGAAAGAAATGTTTTAAACAATATCACGTTTTCTTGGTTTTCCTTCATCGTGAAAGTAATTTATTATTATAATAGATAAGTCTGTGGGATATTTTTTTATACGAAATTATACGTTGTTTTTCCTATTGCCTGTTCTGATTAATTACTCGCCTTTTTCTACCCAATATTCCTTCATCATTCCCTTTTTCATACAATATCAATAATGTTCCCCATCGTAAGCTCCTTGACTGGGATCATTATCCCATCAAACATATTCAACCCTTTTATCCATGAAAGTATGGTGCAAGACTGATCACCCTGCCTTTATATAATCACGACCGTGATGACTATGCGTCCATTTAATGCAGTGCCCTATTTAGGGATAGGGAAGAATAGCCTAAGAAGATTAAGTATTTTTTAGCTGAAGGTTTTGTGTAAGTACGTGTATTTTTTTGTCAAGTTATAAATATTGAATACACGATGTATTGCAGAGAACTCATTTGTGTTATTACATATTGTTCTCACATACTAAGTTTAAGCGTACTCGCATACCAACTGTTAGTGGGTTTCTTTAGTGCATAAATTAAATAGTTGATCAGCGCGATGTTTGAGACTAACAAAGCGATATAACACGTCCATGCGATGTGTGCTAAAGTATCCTTGTGTGTATTTATTAAGGATGAAATTTATTGTTTTACGTGAAAATTCTCAGCATCCAAGGCGAAAAAGATAAATATTATTAACTCGTAAATGATTTATTTATGCTTTTGTATTATTTCTGGCTGTGTACAGATTACATATATAGAATTATCCGAATGGAATTCGGATTTGTTTACAACGTAAATTTGTCTATGACACAAGTGAAATATTTACAGTTCAACTGCAAGTACGCAATGTGGTATTTGAAAAGCTTTTTTTCTTTCAAACAGTGAATTTACTTATATATTATACAGGGATATCAGGTATGTTTGGTGACAAACATATTAAATAAACTGTATATACCATCTCTTTCTCTGGTTCTATCCGCACTCAAGTGGTGCAAAAGGCACCACATTTAATAACACGCTGTAATTCGATTGATGGTTGTATGAAGATAGGAATATGTTTGATGGGATGATGATGTTAGTTATAGGGCTAGAATGAAGAACAGCTACAGATTTTTAGATCTAGGATGAAATTTATATTATGGGATACAGATGAACTAAGTGAAAGAGCTCAGGATGAAAGACACTACTGATATATGATTTAAAAAATGGAGAATGAATAGTATTTACTCATTAGATATGAGTGAAAAAGAGTTGTCAACAATGGCAGGGGCGTGTCTTCCATATAGGAAGAAAAGCAGTGCCTATCCTAACTTACCCGCGTGACATATAAAAACGCAACCAGTACCTACTCTACTTTAGTAAGTAGTATCTAGCTTACCTTACTACCTACCTCTAATGCCTATCCTAGTGAGTAGTACCTAGCTTACCTTACTACCTACCTCTAATTAATTCTCTGTGCACGCCACTAAGCAATGGGTATGGTATTCGGGGTTGTACACCCGGATTCGCACGAGCTTGTGAAAGCTACCGCGAAAGTGTACTAGCTCCTTGAAGTGAACTATTTAGATGATTCGATTATTTTCTAACAAACCTGCATTGTTAAAATCAATTTTCTTTTGTTGTCTGAACAATTTCACGAATGATCACTCGAAATTGAAGGATCGACCTTCACTTGAGTGTGTAATTATTTGATCGTTTTCTAGTTGATGACCTTTCTCACCGAGTTGATGACCTTTCATACTGAATTCGTATAATTTCCTTGAAAGTACTATTGAATTTCGTATACTTGTATTCTAATTCCGGATTCGATAAATAACAAAGCAAATATCTTTTCCGAGAAAGAAGGCCGTTCCTTTATCCAACGATAATTTGATTTTTATTGAAAATGCGTTGTAATTGGACTTTTTCTTAAATTGTGAAATCATGACTTTGAGATTTGATGAAATATATTTTAATATAGAACAAAAGGCGACTATTCGTTATAGAAAACAAAATATAATTTTTAAATACAGTAAAACATCGATATAACGGACGTCTATTTAACGAACTTTGGATTTGACGGTTATAAAATCCGGTTAAATGTAAAAACATTAAAAACGTCATGTTAATATTATACATGCTTAAATTCAAGTGTTACCGCATGTAAACAATTTTTAGCGGAAGTAATCAGTAATAAGATCACATCTCGACGATCTAATAATATTTATTAACTGTTCGTCAAAAAATGAAATTCAACTATATTATACCCGTTTTCGTAATTTTAGAGAAAAGATTATAAGAAAAAAACAGCAAACTTCGAATGTGCAAACAAAACATGTTTTTTTTTCGGATTACCGAAAACAAGCGCGTCGATGTCAAACAGCAACATCACTTAGCGACGAGTGTCCGAAGACAACAAATAGAATTCGATTTACGTTTTGTATTGTTTTTTTATATATCTAAATACAGCGTTCGTGTTCTCAAAAAAAAAAAAAAAGATTTATTTTAAACTTATTTTTGTATAACGGACTTTCGGCTTTAACGGACACCCCTCTCCCCCAATTAAACTGTTATATCGAGGTTTTACTGTAACTTGTATTTCAGAAAGTATGTAGATTATTTTATTATACATTTTGTTTCATTGTAGATTGTCATTTTTCTTGACTATCTTGTTTTTATGAGCTAAAATTAAATATTGTGCATATTAATGTTATCAACATATGTATATTTTTAAAACCCGAACAATTAACATATAATTATTGAACCTGTCAACTTAAATCTTGTTGGAAAAAGTTGTTTTCACATGTGATCCTTGCAGATAATTTACAATTAGTATAAGCCTAGTCTTTTTTTTCGTCTCCTCGTTATATTGTTAAACCTAATATTTAATAAAAAAAATATATTTACAACATTTTGAGTGTGTCCAAATACTTGTTCACAAAATCTGGATTATCTCCAATTACAGGAGTTATTTTCATATTATTTTTTGACATCTCATCAAAGATGAAGAAGAATATGGAAGTCTGGGCATTTACGGGGCTGACGACCGTCATAGGTTGGTTTAAGTGATCACTTTACACACGTGTAACATTCACCAATTCTACCCATTATTGACAACCACACTACTCAAATTCTTGGAAGTTCTGTATATATGAACCAATTTAGAAACCTTGTTCTTGAATCACTAGAACTTCACTAGAAACATCTATTGGCGTTTCTCATGTGTGTGATTATAATCCAGGATTCGGACCTCACATACTAATATAAGAGTTTCTGCTTAGTACAAAGCTTCTTTACATCTCACCAATAGATGTTTCTAGTGAAGTTCTAGTGATTCAAGAACAAGGTTTCTAAATTGGTTCATATATACAGAACTTCCAAGAATTTGAGTAGTGTGGTTTTCAATAATGGGTAGAATTGGTGAATATTACACGTGTGTAAAGTGATCACTTAAACCAGCCTATGACGGTCGTCAGCCCCGTAAATGCCCAGACTTCCATATTCTTCTTCATCTTTGATGAGATGTCAAAAAATAATATAAAAAATGTATATTGTGGTAAAAAAAAACTTCATTCTTTAGCCGTGTATAAACAAATTTAAGTTTATTCAAACTGCTTTTTTACCGCCTACATAGTGTATTAGTTAGCACATTTGGCTACCATGCTGGAGGTCGCGGACTCGATTCCCAGGGGAGAAGGAAATAAATATAAATGTTTAGTACTCTAATATTTATTTTATATTACCCTGGACTGGTACCTGAAGCGCAAGACCGATCGTCTTGCTTTGATAAAATTAATGATAAAATTTACAAAGCATTTGAATTTATCCAGTGCCCTATGCACTATTGGATGAAGATAAGGGTTAGTGGAAAACTGCGTTTGTAATTATCATTTCAGATGACGGTTTTTACGTTTTTAAGAGGGATTAGCCTCCTGCGATGTCGATTCCCGCTGTCAATTCATCTCTTCAGTGGTCTGTCCGGGAGTCGTCTACCCAAAGAGTTGGCCGTGCAGTGCAAATTGGGGGAGTCTGGATGGTTCCATTCTCCTCGCATGCATTGTCCATACCATTTAAATCTGATTAAATTATATACCCATAGTTAAAATCGACTTTTTTATGACACTACGATGAATCTAAATTCTATAATAAAAGATAATTATTATGGCAAAAATTATCATATTTTTAGCATTTCCCATTAAAACTTAATTTCTGATACTAGCGATATTTTCATACTCAGGTTTTTTTTATATACTCGTATTGCAATTAAAACGATATTGTTATTACTTAATGTCAAAATGATCGCCGTGTCCCAAATTGAGAATGTATTTCGTCCGTCGGCTCGTATAACACCTGCTATTACGAATTTAGTGCGCAAAACTACATATCGTACGTGAAAGTTAATTCTGTTTTCTTTTATTCAACGGTAGATTAATTTAATTAGGAGATTATTTGGATCGTAATAATGGTTCCGGAGACGCGTCGGATTGATCCCGGAAATCTTTGTTAGCGAATCACGCGCTTTGTTTCTTGCGTTCGAGGTTATGCATAGCAAAATAAATACCCAAACTTACATATTCTTCTTCATCTTTGTTGAGATGTCAAAATGTATTACTAAATAGTTTGTTTTCTCATCAACATTGATTGTTTTCCTACAAAATGTAGTCACCGTCCATAGCAGTTCAATGCGAATGTCTGCTAGTTACAAAAGTTACATATTTACTTAGATAAAATCAATATTATTCGTGTTAAAAAAATTGTTTGTTTCTTTTTTAAGGTTCATATTTTATTTGCTTTGTTTGTTATTACCTGTTTTTTCTATTATTAGTAAAATGAGTAAGCGATTTCGGTATACAAGTGTTACGTTATTAAGTGTCCTTTTCATCAGCAAATCGATATCATTGCCCACATCAAACACCTATATAAACAACGCTTGCAAGAGTTCTTTAATATAGGCAAAAAACACTGTATGTCAGACATTGTATACGAGTATGTACAGATAGTAATAGACAGTCAGTTCATTAATTCCGTCTACAATATTTAAATTGTTATTTTAATCAATTATGCATATATACTGTCACGGCGACATTACACATCCCTGTTTAACACCATTAGAGATATTGAACCACAATGTGAATGAGCTACTTACCCTAATGAACGTGGTTTTGTCCTCATGCAAGGCTTAAATGTCTCCGATAGGTTTACAGCTTACTCTTTACATAGATAAAATACCTTCAAAACGTTCGTTCCATTCTAAGAATAATATACAACAGCAATTATGTAAAAATGTGACCGAAAATTTCTACAAAGGATTGTGCGTTTACAACATAGTATATGTGAACATTGGTCAAATGTGTTACACATTCGTAAATGTAGTCATTATAGGAACAAAAAGATATTAAAATTTTAGTAAAAATACGTGTTTTATTATGAAAAATAAAATGATAGCCGTAGATAAATTTTCTGTATTATTATGCCATCATTACTACACCGTTTAATTACAAGAGCCTTTTCTGGCAACTGTGTTTCCATTGCGATTTACCTTTTTCGGAAAAGGCCCATTTCTAGTGGTTCATTTAAATTACTTTCGTGGCAACTGTATTTCCATTGCAATTTCCCTTTTTGGGGAAAGGCCCATTTGAGTGGCATTTTGATGTACTGCGCACTATGAGAAGCGGCTCGTTTTGGGGACTATCGCCTTCATTTTGAGTAAACGGATTCCCTTCTGAAGTGGCTCATTCCGTCACGCCCGCTCCTCGCCCCGCTTCTGCCGCGCATATTAAACCGAAGGTGAAAGTAGTCGAGGTGTAATGTTTCTAGTCTCGGATCGTATATGTCTCAAGACACCAAATTTCTCGCCACTCCTTTGCGGAATAATTCGATCCCACCTCTTTGACTGCACCTGCCGGATTTCCATAGAGGAACATCACCTCCGTGACAGAAAAACAGCAGCATAGATGTCAGAAGGGATGATTTGCTTTACTGGATAATTTTTTTTTCAATAGTAACATGTAAATATTGACAATATTTTGAGTGTGTCCAAATGTTTTATTTACGTACTTATTTATCAATAATTTAAATACGCAGTATTTGGACACACTCAAAATGTTGTAAAAAAATTATCTGGTCAAATTATAAGCTTAAATAATAAAAATAAAAATGGTGTTTTCTGCCGTTTCTCATGTGTGTGATTATAATCCAGGATTCGGACCTCACATACTAATATAAGAGTTTCTGCTTGATAAAAAGCTTCTTTACATCTCACCAATAGATGTCTCTAGTGAAGTTATAGTGATTCAAGAACGAGGTTTCTAAATTGGTTCATGTATATTGAATTTGAGTAGCGTGGTTGTCAATAATGGGTAGAATTGGTGAATGTTACACATGTGTAAAGTGATCACTTAAACCAGCCTATGACGGTCGTTAGCCCCGTAAATGCCCAGACTTCCATATTCTTCTTCATCTTAGACGAGATGTCAAAAAACAATACGTAAATATTGTATTAAATTAATCGCTTTGTGGTTGATACTAAAGATGTACTCGTAAAAATGTGCTACACAGTTTTAATATGTTCAGGCGTTTCGATAATTTTACAATCTTAAACTTTATTATGCTTGTAAAAATATATTTTTTCAATTTACTGTGATTATTATATACGAGTATACTGTCTTCATATTTTCAATTTAGTTATTTTCTTCTAACGTTTTAAGTTCTTCAAAGTAGGTAATTCGTACTTAACGTTTTTTCTTTAAATTATTTCTTACGTTGCTAATGTAATATACGGTACCGAACTTTTTATTTATGATTTTTTTAAAGAGAAATAGTTGTGTTTTTATTATTTACAAAAATGCTTCAATTTCTGTGAGCCTTAGTGACTCGTTATTAGATATAGGTATCAATTTGTAGTACACTAACCACGGGTCCACAACCCGACATATAGTATATAATTTTTATGAATATTTGTTTTTATAACTTCTTTACATGGCGAAGTTTACGCGTTATTTTTCCATTGGATCGTCGCCTAGTGAATAATTGTTGGAAAGGTCACCAAAGAGGATTCTGAACTTAAAATTGAGTTGAACCATGAAAACAACGAAGGGGTTTGTCCATGAAACGAATGGAGGAGAAGAGTATGCAAATACTTGAGGCTATTACCTATCTACAAGGGCAGTTGAACTTACGTAGACGTTATGGTAAGTGAGGATCATCGCAATCTGTCAAGTTGAATGGAGGTATACAATAACCCACATTTGTTGAATTGCTCTACGTTTCATTGAAGCCTCCTTTTGCGGTCATCTTTAGGATAGTACACACTTGTTTGAATGAGAATTGATCTTTTTGTCTTCGTTTTCCTATTGTTTTTTATAAGAAAATGTATACTTTTTCCACATCTGTTTTTGGAAAACTTACCTCGCTTTGTTTTATTTTATCTATAGTTACTTTTCGTAGTTCGTCCGCCTCCGTAGTGTATTGGTCAGCACGCTCGGCTACCGTTCTGGAGGTCCCGGGTTCGATTCCCAGGGGGGATCAAATAAATATAAGTGAATTATCACTGTAATATTTATTCAATATTACTCTGGACTGGTACCTGAAGCGGAGGGCTGATCACCTTTCCTTCATGTATTTACGATCAAGATAACACGCGTTTATATGATGCAGTGCCCTATGCGTCATTGTGATGCGGATAAGGGTTTGAATGAAATAGTTACTTTATTATTTAAATCCACATTTTTAAAATTATTTATTTGTGGTGTATATATCAAATTAAATAATAAATGCCAAAGTATATGTTTATTTCTTTGTTTTTTAATTTTAAGTATCACGCAGTTGCAGGGTGCAATGTTTAAATTAATTATTTTGTCACGTTTCAACCTTCATCTTGTTGTTTCGCTTCCTTATTATCACTGTTATTTTAATTATTTTTAACGGTTTTTGTTCATAACATTTTATTGGTATTATATTATTTAGATTGTGGTTCAGAGTTTAATGTTATAAAACAAAATTTAAACAGTGATCATTTCGAAATATAAACGTTATTATTCATGGTTATACTTAATTATACTTATTTTGATTAATTTTTTTTTCATTACACAATTTTGATTAAATAGCGCCCCAAAGATGACGCCTGCAATAATGTCCTAAACATGGTCCTTAGAAGAAACTATTAATACCCGGATAGTTACAAAAGATTATACTCTCGTATATCGTATTGATTTTTTGTATAATAATTTTTTTTCTCTTGCAATGCTTGTTAATAATCAGATCTATAGTGATTACAAGCTGAACGGTTGTATTAATTTTATCGTTAATTCTCAATGGAGATATATATATATATATATATATATATATATATATATATATATATATATATATATATATATATATATATATATATATATATATATATATATATATATATATATATATATATATATATATATATATATATATATATATATATATATATATATATATATATATTAACGAGAAAACCCTAAGTATGGTATTATTGATATTTGTTTTCTGTATTTTTCTTTGCATCTCATCAAAAATGAAGAAGAATATGGAAGTCTGGGCATTTACGGGGCTGACGCCCGTCATAAGCTGGTTTAAGTGATCACTTTACACACTTGTAACATTCACTAATTCTACCCATTATTGACAACCACACTAATCAAATTCTTGGAAGTTATCAACCAATTTTGAAACATTATTCTTGAATCCCTAGAACTTCACTAGAGACATCTATTGGTGATATGAAAATAAGCTTTTTATTGAGCAGAAACTCTTTTATTAGTATGTGAGGTCCGAATCCTGGATTATAATTACACACATGAGAAACGCCAGAAAATATCATTTTCATTTTTATTATTTAAGCTTATAATTTGACCAGATAATTTATTTACAACATTTTGAGTGTATCCAAATACTTGTTCACAAAATCTGGATTATCTCATTATTATAATATATTATTTGGATTATTATGATTATATTATTATTTTTATTAAGTGTATATTATAACGAGAAAAACCTAAGTATAGTATTATTGATATTTGTTTTCTGTATTACGTCAACGAAAAAATCCCAAAATAAAATCTATGTCGATTTTTTTTTTTAATGTCAAAGCTATATTAAATTCTTAAAAAGAATTGCAAATATGAATATCTGTGATGGACAGACGTCAAGTTTAATCTTAATAATGAATATTATGTTAATGAAGTCATGGGGTTTTCTAAATATTTAATGTTTAATTTATTCCTCAAATAAAACCGAATCGCTGTTATTTTGCATGTGGAAAAAATACTACTTATTAATATCATACTGTTTAATTACAATATAATTGTCTTGCACTATAAATTAATATTCGATAAATCGAAATAATATCGAAAATATACCGGTTTTTTTCTTTATTTATAGATCTGGCGTTTGATTTGTAGAACTCCATTTTAATTTTTATATTAAATATTAAAATCAAACACTGACTCTACTAAATTGTATAGGATTAATAAAAACACAAAAATAAAATTTGTCACAATTGTTTCGTCTTGTTTTGGCATTTTCAAAATACTGCGAATATTGAATGGTCCTTATGTATCCAATTTCTATGTCGAATTACTATCTGAATATAGACAAATAAATTTAAAAAATAATGAAACGTGGAAGCATTATTCTTTGAGCTTTTACAGGACTTGTAAAGTCATTTACGTGATGAAAAAAGTATAAAACGAACTTTTTTCTATTAACTGTAGGTGCTTACAAATTCCGCCTTACCAACGAAAAGGTTTCAGGATTGAAATTCCAAATAAATTATTTTCAGTAAAATATTCATGATCATATCAGATCTTCCCGATTTGATTTTTTTAAACATTGCTGGTGACCCGTGGGAATTTTTATTTGATGTGCAATAAAATTTTATTAAAATTGGTTTCATTCTCGTGGAACATATTTTTTTTGCTTTCAAATAATATATTGAAAAAGTTAATACCCAGCTTCTTACTACATATAATGATTATAGCCAATCACCCATATATATTAATCAACCGCTAACCGATCGTTTAAGAATAAAAGAAAGGACATTGCATAATTCTTGCTATTGGATATCATTTCATCTCAGGAAATTGTTGCCATTCCGGGTCGATAATGATCGCCGATTACCAATCTTTTTTAATGCTCGTATTTATTGTTTTGCCGACGTTTTAATTGATTATTTCTAATAATTATTTATTTTAATTTTTAACGCAATTTTTCACTATTACGGTATTGTTCATGGCGTAAATCTTCAAATTGAAATTGAAATTAATTAATATTTTGCTTGGAAAAAATAGATTACACCTTTTTATCCATTTATCTGCACCCGATGGTGCATAAGGCACTGCAGAATTCAAACGCAGTGTTGTCTTGATTGTTAACATGTGAAGGAAAGGTGATCAGCCCTCCGCTTCTGGTACCAGTTCAGGGCATTGAACAAATATTTTAGTGAAAAATCACATTAAGTATATTTATTTATTTCTTTGACCCCCAATGGGAACAAACCTAGGACCTCTAATTTGAAAAACCCTTGTGTGCTAAATCATAGATTTCGATACTTGAATAAGGTTATTTTTCCATTTATGAATTAATTTATAATCAAACATAGATTTTTTGAGTCTACTAAGTTTTAAAAAAATCCGTGTTTGATTTAAAAATTAATTAATAAATAAAAATGGATTTTAAAAATTAAACGCCAAATCCATAAATTATTTATCCATCTCACATTAATCTCTTGATTTATCTTTAAGTGATGTACGCTGATAAATTAACATTGATTTCATTTAATACTAAAAAAATAAATTGACAAATGGAAGTTATATATTTCAAAAATTTAATCATGTATTTTAGGAATAAATTTATCAAACTGAAAAACTCTGCATTTTAACTATCCTCTAACAAAATGCGTATTTTACGTGTGTATTTCTTACATCGGATATTTCTTTGCATTCAATTAAAACGTATACCTATATTTAAAAAAAAATAAAAAAATAAAACCCTTATCCGCACCCCAATGGTTCATAGGGCACTGTGTCATATAAACGCAGTGTTATCTTGATCGTTTACACATGAAGGAAAGGTGATCAGTCCTCCGCTTCAGGTACCAGTCCATGGTAATATTGAATAAATATTACAGTGAAAAAATCACTTATATTTATTTTACCCCCCTTGGGAATCGAACCCGAGACCTCCAGAACGGTAGCCGAGCGTGCTGACCATTACACTACGGAGGCGGATACCTATATTTAGTATTCTGAATTTAAAGCTACTTCTTTAAAGTATTGAAATAGTGAAGGGAGCTTCTGACCTCAATATCAATCTCGTCACAATATATTGGCGGCAGAATTTTGCCCGTTTTACAATGAATGTTGCTCACACTATAATTAATAATAACGTTCACTTATCTGAATTAAATTACGCTTTAAATGAGATTCCTTGTTCATTTTACATTTTATGGTACAGAGAACACACACGAGCTATCATCTGCAGTGCACCCAGCCAGTCTTTTTGGCCTTTCTCCATTCACAATATGTACCGTATAATAATTTCATCATTATTGATTCAAAATCATGTCAAGTTTATATTAAAAGAAATATAGAGAAACAAGGGTTATTATTTATTGTTTTCTTCTAATGTAATGAACTAAAATAAAGATTTTGATATCTCAACATAGATGAAGAAGAATATGGAAATCTGAGCATTCAAATGCCTTAAGACCTATCATTGGCTGGTTTAAGTGATTACTTGATACAGTCGATTTAACGATTCTGCCCATGATTTGACAACCGCACTACTGAAATTTCGGTTTGTGTTTGTTTTATTTTTCAAAAAATTAAAAAATGTTTTATTTTTCATTCAATTAAAAACATCTTTTCCAGGAGATATTTTTCCTCCTGCCCCTTATCCGCACCCAATGATGCATAGGGCACTGCATCATACATGCGCGGTGTCATCTTGATCGTTAAATATACGAAAGAAAGATAATAAACCCTGCATTTCAGGTTGTAGTCCAGGGTAATATTAAATAAATATAAGTGTTCCAAATAACTTAAATGCGTTTTGACCCCACTGGGAATCGATTCCGAGTCCTTCATAACCAGACGCGGTGACCACTGCACCACGGAGGCGAATTTCACCAGAAAATCTACTGTCCTTTTTTTAAAGCTATTTTTTCTCCAATTTCTCAATTCGGTGTCGTCATTGTCACGTTAAATGATTGTCCTTTTTAAACATTGATGAGGCTGCAACAACGTGTTAATTGTGTCTGTTAGCAACCAAACAGAGAGGATATTTGTAAGATGTGTTAATTTGAGGCGTTTAATAAAGTCGCTCAAAGAAACGGGGATATTGGCACTTAAATTGTACTTTATTTACCTTGTTTCTGGGTCAGTCACATCATTCGACAGAGAGGATTTTGTCCATCCGTTAGTGACCTATGTATTTACTGAAAATCACATAAACTAACCCGAAAAAATGAGGCAACAGCATTCTACGATAAATAAATTTTACATACTGACGTTCGATTTCAAGTGCCCAATGTACCAGACAGATAACGTAGTCGTACAGGAAAAAGTGACCAACTAACAAATCGTAAAATGTTCAGGAGGGCCATTTAAGTCACTTTAGCTGGGCAAGAAAATTAATTTTTAAATCATTTTTAATAAGTTAATATATTATAATTCCATGTTTAAAATCCTTTGAGATTTTTCAGGGCAAAAATAAGCTAGTAAGATATCAAATAGCCAATAATGACATTTTTGTAAAAATATACACTTGGTCTTTTTCTCCTGTATGACTACGATTTGAAAAATATTTAAGACAATTTTTTCATTAATGATTATAGTTTTGAAGAGTTTTTTTAGCAGTTTATTATAGAATGTTTATGTATAAATGATATTGGATATGGCATTCAATAATATGTTTTTGGCACTTAACGTTACTACACACCTTATTTTTATTTGACTGAAAAACTACATCTATTTGTTGTAAAAACATTACAAACAGTTATAAAATATTATCCAGTTTTTTTTATATAATAAAACTTTCCATCCTTTATCAATTTATATGCGTTTTTTCAAACAGAAAAATAACAATAGTTTGATTATAATACCTTATTACAAAAAAAATATTTTTAGAAATAAATATTAATGAAATACAGGTATCCAAATCTTTATTCATAAATCTGGGTTTCTTTACTTAGTTATTATTTTCACATTTCGACATCTCAGCATAGATGAAGAAGGATATGGAAGTCTGAGGAGTTACAGGTCTTACGATCCGTCATAGACTAGTTTAAGTGATCTCGTAAGAGGAAAAGGAAATGATAAAAAGGTAGTTCGCTTATTGCAGAATCTTGACATTGGATGTTGTATTTTTGATCAGATTAAGCTTTGTAATATTTTTGCTAACTTCCACGTTTAGTATTGCACCTGTTTACCTTGTATTTTGTTATTTTTTTAAAAGTAAATTATGTACTGTATTTAAAAAATATAACACGAAATAGATTATATCGCGGGGTGATTACTACAACTAGGTAACTCTTAGATAAGCTTTGTTGGGAAATTGTAATATAAGATTGTGACCAGTTTCATAAATAAGTTTTTGTATTTTTATATTATTTAAAAAAATACTTAAATTCTTGATGATTTGAATATGTTGTGATATATATTTCACGCATATGCAGATCAGGAAATTAAATTATATTTTAAGTGGGTAACTCTGAACACATGATTTCGAAGTTACCTAGCTGTAATTATTATACCAAAACGTGTAATTGTGGGTCGAATATCATAATATCAATCCGGAACAGGATTTTAAAGAATCATGCGAATAAATATTGTATTCCGACATGTGATGTGACAGGTGGCTGATCTCATCAATTGGGACGAACTTTAGTTCAATCCTTTTTATGTATCTATGGCATTCTGGCCTATTACATGTACGTGTATTATGGCCTGTTATCCATATAAATATGCATCCCAGTGACCATAGTACTCCAAAGCTAAATAATGTAGAGATTTCGTATCTTGGAAGAACTATATAGCAAATAATTATGAATTTTCAAGATTAAAGAAATCTCAAAATAACAAATACAATCAAGTATCAAAAGATGTTGAACATGTAAATTGTTTTATTTTTATTTTTTATTCTTGGATTTTACTTTTAAACAATGAAACAAATGCGTAAGTGCATCGTTCATTACGTCAAAAAGTGATTGTATAGACAGTAATATTGGATAAATGCAAAGAAATCATTTTACGTAAATTTATTTATAAACAAACTTAACTAGTATTATAAAAACGTATTATAAATTTGAACGATGGAAGAATGCATTTCTTATAATATTAATATCATTTTCGATCACTGACTCATAAGTATATTTTATTTATTGTTTCGGCATTAACTTTGTGTTAAGACATGTTACAATGATTAAAGAAAACGCTTGTTTTATACCACTTGAGTTTTATTAAAGACTACATGTTTCAGAAGTTAAACTTCCATCATTCAGGTCTGTATAATAACATTATACAGACCTGAATGATGGAGGCTTAACTTCTGAAACATGTAGTCTTTAATAAAACTCAAGTGGTATAAAACAAGTGTTTTCTTTAATCGTAGTATATTTTATGTATTACTAGGTCTCATTAGCTGCTAGCCTATCCGAGTGCTTGATAAACCTACTTTAAGGTGTCTACTTTTGTACACAAAATACATTCGCAAGAGGTTTTATGCACCCGTTTAAAATGTTGAAATGAAAAGGCATATCTCACAATTACATTTACTTCACTTTAAGTAATCAACATTCATATAATTATATTTATATATGTATATATATATATATATATATATATATATATATATATATATATATATATATATATATATATATATATAAATAATATGTATAATTATTTATAAATAAAATAAATGTGGATAAAGCTGTGTATGTAGTTGTTATTTTATTTTATAAATATTATTCAGTTAGTATTAGAAACAAAGCTCATAAAAAGAATGGTTTACAACGTATCACCTAACCTTTCAGTAAAAAAAATAGTAAATAGATTGATTTATGCGAGGACAATGAGTTATTTAGTGTTATATCCTCGTGTGTTCAAACAATTTAACGCAAGTATTTTTATGTATCTATTTTAGCATACTTAATTGAATCTCGCGTCAAAATATCTTAACAGTCAATGCTAATATATTAATTTAGTTAAGCGAAATGATCAAGGTCTGAATACACGTAACTCCGCAAAGTACCATTGCAGTACGTAAGGCCGGTTCACACAACACATCTTACCTAATCTTGCAGTGTTATTCTTCCTTGAATGTATGGTATGACCCACTCAATATGCAATCACTCGTGACGCCTTATTTCACCTCATAATGCATACTTTACCGCGAATCACGGAATGCGAGAGCACTGTGCGATCGTAACTCAATAAGTCAATAAGAAAATAATTAACGCAAAAAGTGTGCGTTTAAATTATGGCATTCGAAGCTTTAAAGTACCTAACTGCAATGTATTTTGGTATGGCTTATGAATCAGAAGTTCATCTTTGCTACTGATTTTTACTTAATTAATTAAAACATAGCTTGTGACATTGTTTTTTAACATGAGTAAACCAAACTAGATATTATTTTGACTTCTCAACATAGATGAAGAAGAATATGAAAATCTGGGCATTTACGGGGCTTACGACCGTCATAGGCTGGTTTAAATTATTAATTCTACCCACGATTGACAACCACACTACTCAAAATTTTGGAAGTTCTTTGTATATATGATCCAATTTCGAAACATTGTACTTGAATCATTTTAATTTTCACTTGATACATCTATTGGTGAGACGAAAAAGCCTTTTTTTACTGAGCAGAAACTCTTATATTTGTATGTGAGGTCCGAATATTGAATTATAATCACATATATATTTAGACACACTCAAAATGTAGCAGAGTAGATAACTTTGAACGCCTCAATAACTAGTGAAGTGTACAGATAAAAAATGCATATTTTAATCAAAAGACAGATTTCTTATTATTTTTTGACAACTCATCAAAGATGAAGAAGAATATGGAAGTCTGGGCATTTACGGGGCTGACGCCCGTCATAAGCTGGTTTAAGTGATCACTTTACACACGTGTAACATTCACCAATTCTACCCATTATTGACAACCACACTACTCAAATTCTTAGAAGTTCTGTATATATGAACCAATTTAGAAACCTTGTTCTTGAATCTCTAGAACTTCACTAGAGACATCTATTGGTGAGATGTAAAGAAGCTTTTTACTAAGCAGAAACTCTTATATTAGTATGTGATGTCCGAATCCTGGATTATAATCACACACATGAGATACGCCAGAAAATATCATTTTTATTTTTGTTATTTAAGCTTATAATTTGACCAGACAATTTATTTACAACATTTTGAGTGTGTCCAAACAGATTTCTTGTTTATCCCAACATTCTTATTCTATTTTATTCCCTTAAGCGTGCATAAGGACATCATTTACTCGATTGTCAATTATATAATATAAACACAGGCGGTCAGTCCTGCGCTTCAGGTACCAGTCCAGGGTGGTACAAGTATTTAACAAGTATAAGAGTGATTTGTTTTTGTGATTTGAGAGCGTTTGGCTACCGTGCTCTTACTGCTGGGTTCAAGTCCTAGGGGGGATCAAAATCATTATAATAGATTTTTTACTCTAATATTATTTAATATTACCGTAGACTGGTACCTGAAGTGCAGGGCTAATCAATCGCTTTTCCTTCCTGTATTGAACGATCAAGATAATGTTTCTCAAAGTGTTCTAAAGAAATTATAAAAAAGTGATAAAAAAAACTCTTTTTTTAAAATAACTACGCTAAATAGTTGTACCAATTCTAAATCGGTTTATTTTTGTATGAAATACTTGGAAAAATTGATAAGATTTTTAGATGCAAATATATCTTTATATCTTATCAACCTTATATACGAGTATATACAAATGACAAAAAGTACATTAGAACAATCGACATAACATAATACTTCTACTTTTACTATCACACCGTTTCACAACAGGGGTAGACAGAGA
Source organism: Brachycentrus maculatus (assembly GCF_059751285.1). NCBI lineage: Eukaryota > Metazoa > Arthropoda > Insecta > Trichoptera > Brachycentridae > Brachycentrus > Brachycentrus maculatus. The sequence continues at coordinate 237,909 of NW_028280805.1, forward strand.
GGATGAAACCCCACATTGTTCTGTCCTAACGTAAACTCCTAGCTTCCTTCACATCCACACATCTAGTCATACATGCCCTCCGATTATGTCAACTTTTGACACCGCCAGATTAAAGAGTCACTCTATATGTGTAATTTATATACATTTTATGAAAAGTTTTAAATTTCTTCTAGTAGGTCTTATCTGATTACCATCTCCCACGTGGCCATTAAGTGTGTGAACCAAAACTAGTTATAACCATGATATTACGAAATGCATTCGGTTTCTGGCTTTTATGGGCCCTAATTACTATAGAGCCTAATCGGATACATCCCACAAACTGATTTCTTTCTTTACAATTATTTTGTAACATTACGATTTATCCCGTTACGCACGAGTTGCCGGTACTAGCCCGGCGCCATAACAAAAAAACGTACTGACCGCAGTATAAGATTGTTTGCACGCACCATATCAAAGCTTTTCCCTTTTGATTCCGACCCTTTCGATTGCATGGAGGTGAACAGTTTGAGATGATTAATAAAGATAGTGAATTAAACAAAAACAAAAAATAAAACCCTCGATGGAACGTGCATAGGGCCTTTTGTATATACGTATGTAAGTAATTTGGTAAAAAGTATGCAGGTATTTTGAAAGCTAACGGCGATTATGAAGATGGTCAGAGATAAACGGACGCATCTATTTATAAATACCATCACGATTTTATGGTTAATTTTATTTTACATGCACCTACATAATATTTAATGTTCTCCTGGTATAGAATGTGATAAATCAAAAGTATGCTGTGCTTATTTAAGGGTTTTATTTTTATATTTGAATCATCATGTTTTCCCATAATGTGCATCCCGAATCAATAAATACTGTGCTTAAGTTGCCCTGAAAAATAAAATAAAATAAATTGGTTATTTATTTTTGGAATAAAACACAATTTACCATAAATTGTATACATAATTTAATATTTGTAAATGAAATATTATAACAAAAACAATTATTTACAGATATATAAGTATATAACAAATTTTGCTGAGGGATCACAAAATGCTATACAGAGTAATATTTTTTATAGCAATGAATTATAAATTAAAAAATATATATGATTATAATCGTTTACTTTTTATTTATTCATGTAAGTAGTCAATTTTTATAAATTGCAAAAGCTTATGAAAAATTAAAATGTATTAAGAGCAAACGTAAATTTGTGTATAATATTTTTTTTTTAAAAAGTATCGTACAAGATAGTAAAACTCCATTAAAAATATTTATGTGGATACAAAAAATTTGTTACATTTGTGATTTAACTTATAAAAAGTTGTTATTTAATAAAAAAATCATAGGTGCCATTTTAAAAATAAGTCACTCGTACATAAAACTATTTAGACATTTTCTTGAAATAAAGAAACATTGTTCGAATCCATATTGCTCGTATTATTGTTGAAATATTCAGTTCAAATTTGTTTGATTGTCATTTTTTATTAATTATTAAGAAAAATTGTAAATTAAAAAATATTTATAAATTATGGACACTTTTTATAAATTATGTACTTCATTCGTACTTTTTTATTGTTTTTCAAATACTTTTTTTAAAAAATGCCACTAATCGTTGAAAATATCTATTCAATATCTTTGGTCTATTTCCCCTAAAAGCTTGGTTTGGATTATAAAACTTCTTAGTAATTAAGTTACATAAAACCAACAATATCTTGGGTTTGTTTTTATTTGCTTTTGTGACAATTGTTTCGCCTTTATATAGCAGTATAAAATTAAACCCCTCTCAAGAACCCATATAGGGAGAGAATTTCTCCATTCTGCATCGTGCTACATTTTATAATTATCTCATAAAAGATTAATTTCATATTTTAGCGGTTTAAAGTATTTATTTTCTCATACGGATATATTTTCATGTATCTTTATTATCATTTCCCATATCACTGTTTATAATTGAAATGTTATTTTAACTTTTTTAATTACATATATTTGTAAATAATTACAGTCTCTAAAAACTGTTTTCATTTCCGTCTCTTTGGTAATTCCATAAATTTGTATATGTATGCTTTGAATAACCGATATATTACTAATAATATTACTACCATCATGCTGTTTCCCTGTAGAGGTAGGCACAGAGGATGGACCGCCACGCTCCATCCTCTGTACCTACCTCTCCTGACATACACTCTTAGTTTCCTTCACATCAATACATCTAGCCATTCATGCTTTCCAATTACGTAGACTGACACCACCAGATTTTAGGTTCTGATTGATCTTTTTAACTAAATTATGTCATTACTTATTTTAAAGAAACGGTTATTATATTCGTTTTTCATTCGACCGCTCATCACCGGTCGTGCAAAATGATGAAAAAAGTAATGTAAATCGGATATACATTTTTTAAGGTTTATGAAATAAATTAGAAAAAAAGAGGATATTGAAAAATTTAAGGGTCAAATTGTGATATGAGAGGTATAGTCGTGATTAAGATTTATTATGGGAATTATCAGGGCCAATATTTCACAGCAAGTCGATCCAAGCACTTTAAGTAAAAAAATGCTATATCTACTACAGCATATTTTTTCCTTATATCGGGTAAATCTAGGCGCAATTTTAGACCTCTTTATTGGATATCCAACCTACACTTACTTTCTTGTTTATTTTAAGTTTTAATTTAATTTTCTTTTTTTTCAGGAATTAATAAAAAACACAAATCAACCCGAATTAAAAAATATATCAACGTACTACTTCGACGGGCAGGGTAAGGCGCTTAGACCAATGGTAGCAGTCCTCATGTCCAGAGCGATCAACCGACACATATACAGAGAAAACAGGTACTGTGCACATATAAACTTACAATTTCCTCAAATTATTTATGTCAATGAACCTTTTTCTCAGCTTTTGTTGCCAAGGCAACCAGTTTCCACGTCCAATTCACAAAATACGCGATGAAACCGGATTCTCCTAAATTCTTATTTTAGCTTTAATAGCATTGGGAATATTTTATTCGAAGGCAAGCAGCACTCAAGTTAATTTATTCCATTTTTGCGAAACTTAAAACATTTTCAAATCAAGCGTCCGGTTTCGAGAGGACCTTTTAGAATATTTTTTTTTCTTACGCACAATTTGGTTGTTGCGTCCTTTGTTTATTTAAGGACACTCGAATCAAAGGCAATTATTACTGTTTTAGCTTTTTGATAACCATTTTTAATTAACTAATTACTATGGACTTGCCAACAGGATGCGTGTATATTTAACATACTGGTATTCCTTCAGAAAAAAGCCGTTGTTTTTATAATTTCCTAGAATCTATGAATCAGGATGATCTAATTTATTCATGATATGCGGTCCTCTTATGTTACGTAAACAATGTATGGAATCTTCTCCATTATCACATTTTAATGTTTTTTCACTGAATCGACTGGTTTTTTAAACATATTGTAATACGTTACATAATATTCATAATAACCTTCGTTTTATTTTCTTGATTTCTCCAAATTAAATTATGAATGAATTGTAATCTTTAAAATGTTAAGTTTACCAAAATATTTACAAAATAGAGATCTGGAATATTTTACCACACTAATCTGTTTTTGCGAACAATCTTTTTTCGCTGAAAGCCTTTTTCACATCCATGTATCTCCTCACACATACCTGCCGATTATTCCGACTGAACTGACCACGTTGAATCATTTGAAATATTTGATCAGTTTTCCTCGGTCTTCCTTTGCTTTTATTACCAACCACATTCTCGTCATCAATTTGTTTTACTATTCTTATTTAACTCATTTGATTCACATGCCCAAACCATCTCAACACACCTTTCTTTATTTTATCTCAGCCTTGCTTTCTTTCCTTATATCAGCATTTGAACGTCTATCATACAACGTTTTTACTTATCCACCAAATAGATTTTTGAAATGCTTAATTATGACAATTTTTGTGTGATATTGCCAACGTTGTATGATAGATGTTTAAATGATGACTTCTTCTTTTTCATGAGCCCTCTGTCCTCCACTGCAGGATATAGGCCGCTTCGGTATCTTTCCATTTCGTTTGGTCAGTTGCTGCTTGCAGCCAGTTTGTCATGTTATCGGACCATCTCTTTTGGGGTCTTCCGACGCCTGTTTTAAACTCTCAATGGCTCCATCTTAAAATTCAGGATATAATGAAATTTCTTTATATCACCGTTTGAACATCTATCATACAACGTCTGAGAGAACGAATTTCGACAGAATTTAGTTTATTAGATAATAATAATGATAATATTAAAACCCTTACCCGCACTCAGATGGTGCATAGGGAACTGCGTCATATAAACCCAGTGTTATCTTGATCGTTTACACATGAAGGAATGGTGATCAGCCCTCCGCGTCAGGTACCAGTCCAGGGTAATATTGAATAAATATCACAGTGAAAAAAATAACTTATATTTATTTTACCCCCCTTGGGAATCGAACCTGGGACCCCCAGAACGGTAGCCGAGCGTGCTGACCATTACACTACGGAGGCGGACAATTAGCCCCATTAGATAAAATATTAGCACCATTACATAAAATGTAAATATTTTATTCAAATGAAGGCATAATTTGTAAATGGTCCAGGGTAATATTGAATAAATATTACAGTGAAAAAAATAACTTATATTTATTTCACCCCCCTTGGGAATCGAACCCGGGACCTCCAGAATGGTAGCCGAGCGTGCTGACCATTACACTACGGAGGCGGACGATTAGCCCCATTTGATAAAATATAAATATTTTATTCAAATGAAGGCATAATTTGTAAATCTTATCAGGAAACAATGAGTTGTGTGGGTAGTTGGACACTAAGTACGTCATCGCTGCTGCCCGATACTTGACCAGTGTCAACATTTGTCTTTACACCTGTGTCCATAATCATTTACCGCGAACCTTTTGCTTTGTGCGTACATCGATATCGACTCAATAAATTAACACCTACGAGCAAAGTATCGTCATTCACCGTGTTCGAGGTAAATTCTTACATCTTATTAACAGTTTTTGATGAAATTCCAACTATAGTTGTTCATTCCGCAAAAGTGTCAACATAAATAATTATATATAATAAAATAACAATTTTATTTGATCGGTGACCGGTGATCCTTACGGTCACTGGCTAAATAAAAAAAACTATATACTAAGTTGTTATTTTATTATACGAAATGCAGTTTTGCCAATTAATGTCAGTAGAAAACATTAATCTTTTAAAAATAGTTCTAATTATTTATTTCTTCTTACTTTTATCTGCAGCCAATAGTGCATAGGAAACTGCATCTGATCGATTGAGTGTTATCTTGATCGTCGATTATAAGAAGGCATGGTGATCTGTCATGCACTTAAAATACCAGTCCAAGAAGATACTCACTATAATTTTGAGTAAAGATCACAAATATTTATCTGACCCCCCCCCCTGAAAATCGAACCCGTGACTTCTAGCACAGTTGTCAAACAAGACAGCCACTGCATAATAGAGGAGGGCAAAAATTACTCTTTAAGTTTTGTACTGACATTTCTTGGTGGAACTGCATTTTATAGAATGAAATAAGAAGTATAATATGTAGTTTTTTTCTACATGAAGTTTATTTCATCAGCAACCGGGTTTCGTCGTAACCGACATCATCACACTAGTACGATGATGTCGGTTACCATGAAATTAACGTTACAATCCGGTTGCTGGTAAAATAAAATCATGTGGAAAAAACTACATACTTAGTTGTTATTTTAATCTAAAAATATACACTTTTACTTTACTGAATAAACTCGTATATTCTTCAAATAATCCATTTACGCATATATCCAATGCAGTTCATTTTGTACTAATTTATAATCAAAATGAATAATTATCATTTTGTATCGTTATTTCGTCCTTAAAGTAAAAATAAAGGACCGATTCGCTCAGCTTTGGAAAGAGCATTCATATAAAAAAGACGGATAAAAAATTACATACAATATAACGCAATACCCTGACTAGATTTTTTAAATTAATAAAACGACAAAAAAACTACCCAGTTGCCGCATGACATCCGTCATATTATGGTTTTAATTTAATTTCAATCCGTGGTAAAAGTAAGTAAAATAAAAAATATAATTAAAGTTTTATAAATGATTGCGAAGAAAATGATAACACTGTGAACATTGTTGATAAATAATAAGCTTAAATGAATTACACGCCTACTTGGAACACTAATTGGGTGTATTTAGTACATTTTAAAATTCGTTTTTAAATATTCACATTATTTTCAATGTGGGTCTCATTATACTTTGTAATTTTTAAGTGAATTAGACCACTCAGTATACTTCCAAATTTTTAGGGTATGATATTTTAAAATGAAATCACGTTTTTACATAAATAAATTAATGACATATAAAAATAAAACGTGGCGAGTATTTTGTCTAAATGCTATATTTACTTACAATATGTTGAGTGTGTCCGAAAATGCGGTTTTTTTATAACCATTTATAAAAAAAACGTAATTTTTCAAATACTAAAGGGTGACAGTTATTTGAACTTAAAAAAAGTTTATCTTCGAGATTTTTCTACTCCAAAATGCAACACTAAGCAATTTCAGCAAAACTTCAAATATTTGGCAATTATACATTCCAATAAACTCCCTAAAGAAATTTTAAAAAATAGATGATATAAAAATACTACACATAAATATTGAAAAAATATACAAAAAAGACTATTATACCATTTATTATATAACATTAAACCACGAGTGTAAGTCGCTCTCCAAGCACAAGAGCTCAGTCTCTTTTTTGGAGAGGTACAGCGAATCGAAATATAAAAGTTTTCTATTTGTATAAATGTTTCAAATGTATCATGTTATAAATAAAAATGTTAATATATTAAATAATAAAAAATAAAATAAAAACTATGCTTACAATTCTGGGTTATTCCACTAAGGAGTTACTTATATTGACATCTCAACATAAATGAAGAATATAAATGTCTCAGTATTTACAGGGCGTATGACCTGCCATAAGGTGGTTTAAGTGATAACTTTATATATGTATAACATTCACCATTCTACGTATTATTGAAAACCATACTACTTAATATATTATAAAAATTGTGAAGGACATTAGTACCATAAGCCAAGCTAGGACACAAAATACCGAACCCTCTTCTTGTGGAAAGGAAAGCCTGTTAACGACAGTCAACAGTCCGACTTCTCCTGAGGAATTTTAATGGTTTTCTCTCAGCAATGAGCTAATGCTGAGATGTTTCTGATTGGCCCACACTAATTTATCCTCCCTATTCCCAACACAGATAAAAATAAAACGTGATCTTAGCTAGAAGAAAAAAAAATCCACCAATTGATCTATAAACCTTGTTTATAATAAGCAAAGTAAATAATAAATGATAACTCCTACCTAAATAAAAACACAATACTTAAATTTCGAAAGATATACATTTATTGACACGTTCTTTCACACGTGAATTTTCGACACCATCGTTTGAAAAAAAAATCAAAAGAGACCTTCATGAAATATTTAATATGTAATATTTTATGTTGAGATATAGTTCATTTTGTCATAAAAAGCGTAGTAAATAAATTAATTAGTAGTCCGCCTCCGCAGTGTAATGGTCAGCACGCTTGGCTACCGTTCTGGAGGTCTCGGGTTCGATTCCCATAAAGGGGTCAAAAAATATTAGAGATTTTTTCATTCTAATATTTATTCAATATTACTCTGGACTGGTTCTTGAGGCGGAAGACTGATCACCTTTCCTTCATGTGTTAACGATCAAGATAACACTGCGTTTATATGATGCAGTGCCCTATGCATTATCGGGTGCGGATAAGGGTCAGAAGAAGAAGAATATACATATTTAATAAAAAAAAATCAGTCACGTACCTCATAAAGTATAATATTTACAATTCGGAATCGATCGTTCATTAAGATATGTATTAATTTTAAATCAAACACAGATTTTTTGAGTCTACTAAGTTGTATTTTATTAACAAAAAACACATAAAAAATTATATTGTGACAATTGTTTCGCCTTGTTAGGGCATTATCAAACGAATGTTTCGAACGAAATTCGTTTGATAATGCCCTAACAAGGCGAAACAATTGTCACAATATAATTTTTTATGTGTTTTTTGTTAATAAAATACAACTTAGTAGACTCAAAAAATCTGTGTTTGATTTAAAATTAATACATAAATTAAAATGGAGTTCTACAAATTAAACGCCAAGTCAATAAATAAATGTTCATTAAGATGTTTGATTTTTTATTCTCCTTGCTTACTCATACGAAAATTGACTCTTGATGGAGTAGTTAGTAGTAAAATCGACATTGAAGTAACAACCAAAACTCGTAGCAGGAATATAACTAGGGTAAAACGGAACAAGAAGTCACTCCAGGCGATGTGTCACGCAGCGCCCTATGCATCATAGGGATGCGGATAAGGGTTTGAAAATAAATAACAATATTATACGCATACGAAAGAACTTTTGCACTTTTGGTATATTTATTTCGGCTAAATGCCGTATTGCAAGTGTCACTCCAGTTTCGTTCAAAACTAACTCCGAATCACTTCGTTTCCAGTGGGCTCCTCTTCTCACAGCGGCAGGTCGCCCTCATCAGCGAGATGATCCACTCCGCCTCCCTCATCCACGATGACGTCATCGACCAGAGCGACATCCGACGCGGCAAACCCAGTGCGAACGTTCTCTGGAATCACAAGAAGGTAAGATTATCATTTTCGACTAAAACCACTTATATTATTGTCGTATATCGTAGTCGTACAGGAGAAAGTGACCAACTACCAAAACGTAAAATGTTCAGGAGGGCCATTTAAGTCAGTATTGCTTGGCAGGAAAATAAACACCAATGCAGTTTGTCATTTTCAACTAGTCAATATATTATACTTCCAAGTTTAAAATGCTTTGGGATTTTTCCAGGGCAATATTAAGCTAGTAAGATATCAAATATCACGGTTTTGTAAAACAATGCACTTGGTCACTTTCTCCTGTATGACTACGATATGTTTCATAATTCTATTTAGATACCTATAGAAGTTCAGGTTTCGCGCTTTACCGTGAATTTAATGTCTACACACACTATATGTATGTCACTGAAGTGTCATTTTCATGGCAAAGCTTGTTTTCATAAAGAAATATATTGATTTGATTTGATTTGAATATGAATAAAAAATAATCAAATAATCTCCAATTTTCAAGAATTATTTTTTCTATGGAAAATATCAAATATTTAGTATGGTTTTTCCGAGAAAGTGACAATACGCATTTTTTCCAGGTTTTCCCTTTGAATCTCTGTTTCATTATTTAATTTTTTTATCAATTTTCCGTGTCGATACTGTAGTAATTATTTTTAATTAATTTTCCTTCAGAGACGGGTTTTCGATCGCTTTTAGGTTACATAATTGACGGTCTACATGTTTCGTGGCATTTTCGTTTATTGCACTGCCAGTTCCACGCTCCATTTATTTTTTTCATTTCTACCAGGTAAGTAGCAATAAGACGTTTAATTGTGTTTCTCTGTCGAAGTGTGTTTTTAACGTACGTAATTAATTATGCAGGTACATTACCCTCGTTTTCCCTTGTACTCTTGGGTACTTGCTTCATTAACTTTATCGCCCATTTCGCACACAGCTTTGGGTGTAGACCTCCCTTAGGGCGAGATATTTGATAGCCCGCAACTTGATGTTATCGAAACCCAGGTAACATTTAACGTAATCGTTATTTTCTTCTTAAAACACCGTTTTTGTATTGAAAAATAAGTTTTTATTTAAATAAATATACGGTTTTGAAAATAAAATATTTGTTGAAAGGTTAGGAGTTAAAACAATAATTAACATATTTTTTTCAATATAAATTCTAAAAAAATCAAATTGAAATAAATCTGAATTTGAAATCTGCATGTTCCCCCTTAACTACACCTTTTTTCAAAACCATATATTTATTCTGAAGAAAAAACATATTTTTTAAATACAAAACGGGTTTCTAAGCAAAAAATTCAATTACACAAATGTTACCTGGGTTTAAAGAAAATTAGCTTGCGATTTATCGTATATTGGGCTCTAAGCAAAAATCTTATTTCAACGTTTTTACCGTATTTAAAAAAAAAGTTACATGGCTGGGAAAAATATAATCTACGGTAATATTGATCTAAAATGTATATGGTACTTTACAATGATGCAATAGCCATGAATATTTGAGCGATTACCAACGATTGATGGTTAATTACCATAAACTGGTTGTGGAAATCAGAACTTATGTCAGAATTTTTAAAATACAGTTTCCTTCTTATATCCTAAAGTCGCGTAGTAAATATAACAACACACACCTTAGTAAATTTGATTAAAATTATTCGTTTTTTTCATTAATTGATTCGGCAGTCACTTTGTGGTAAAATCTATCTTTTTTAAATTTAAGTTGTACCTACTCGGTAAGTACCACTGTTTCGTGTGGTACTTACCAACTGAATCTCAAATTAAAAATGAAATCATTCGATTACTAGAACTGTGTAATACCTTGTACTAGGGAATGAGTGCTGTAATACTCGAAGGTATTTATTATTGTACATGGATTGTTTCTTCAAAGTTATAACGTAACCTTCCAACTTTTGCGGGCGCTTTCAATTACAATTTAAGTACGTGGGAACATGAATTTTAATGGAAAATCAGTACAATCTTTCTTCAAGGATTCCCTTATGGTAATTTAGATGCCACGATATTTAAGTTTAAATCAATTGTTTCACATAAACAGAGGTACCTAGCTTCCTAAGCACTTACTTTTTATGATGAATATTATGAGCAGCATTTTGGATGTGTCTAAATATTTTTTTTTCAAAATTCTATGCTGCATAAAAAATTTAAATCGTGTTGTCAGGCGTTTCCCAGCATGTAAAATAATCCGGTTAGGATCTTGCGTTTATCCAAATAAAAGGGTCTTTGGTATTAAAAGTTTTATCGATCCAAACAAAGATGGCTCTAGTAAACTCACTCGTACAGCGTCATGAGATTAATATTATATGTAGGAGTTCCAAAATTTTGATTAGTGTGGTTGTCAATCGTGGATAAAATGGTGAGTGCTGCACGAGTAAGATGATCATTTAACCATACTTTGATAGGTTGTTTTGTCAACTTAAATAGTCCAGACCTCTTCTTCTTCATCTATTTTGAGATATAAAAAAAATAAAAACAAAATGTTTTTTTATTCTTTAAACACATGGAATGTTACACGTTACAGGAGTGTTCTACGCTAGGAGCTATCTATGATGAATGTGTAGAGTGATCACTTAACCAGCCTGTGACCTGTCGTAGGCTGGTTGTACAAACTTAAAAAAATAAATGTGCTTAATGGTGCTCATGTGCGGTAAATTGTAAAAGAGCCATAAAAATAATCTTTTATAGAATGTGTACTATTGTAACGATCATTGCGTCGGAACGACTTACTTCTAGATTTATTTCCTTTGTATCTAATCGATTGAATAAGAAACACAATAATTAGACGTATTCTCACGTAATGTGTTGAACAAGACACTGCTCTGTGTTTCTAATAGGGGGTATTACGTGCACGCGTGTTCCTTGTTTTTTTAAATAATTTAAATATGAATAGGTACGAATATATGGTAGTGCCGGATAATTGAGTGGGAACATGCAACTGACGCTTTCATTCATTTCTTTTCAACGAAATACGCATGAAATTTGTTTGGCTTTTGAAAATGTATCCTCCAAGAATCCGCATATTGCTATTATATACTAGTCATATCGCTCACTCCTTTCAAGAACGTCATAAATCAAAAAACTTGATTTTTCAGGAGAACGTTTTTAAAGTTTAAAAATATAACACAATGTATTAAAAATAAATATCAAGCCACTTCTTGAACTTTTTGCTGTGCAAAAGATCTTTTTAGGTTATACCTGAAGGTTTTTTCTCCATTTGAAAAATACTTAGTTTATTTTTAAAAAAAATTAAACAATACCTTTTCTTTAAAATGCAAAAACAACACTTTCTGCCCTGTAGCGGGTAAATATTAAGTTAAAAATATGCCTCTTTTGCTGTGATATAGTACCTTTTCTGGGCGTTCCGAAAACATGCACAACTGAAAATCGACGATTTTTGATTTATGACATTCTTGAAAGGAGTGAGCGATATCTCAGACTTACAATAGTGGACGTAATCCTGAAATTTTTATATATCTCTATGACGTAATATTTATTTATAATAAAAAAATAAAATATGGAACAAAGGCAAAGTAAAGGAATGGATAAATGATCAAGAGTTAATTCTATGAAAATAGTAAAATAGTTTAAATATATATTTTCTCATTTTTTTGTGTGTTTATTAGGTTAAAATGGATAAAAACAATAAAAAAATGTAAATAAAAAGCAATCCACCGACAAGAGACACAAGGTGGCTTGGTGGGTCTCTGCAAAAAATATTTTAAATATGTTTATAATTGTTCTTGAAATAAATATATACAATTTATGTAAATAAAAAAAATAAAGTTTTACTCAGTGAACACCACTTTTTGTTTAAACGTTTTGCGACACGTGTTTCGATGGATTCATAATTTTCAATCAGTTTATCAGTTTCATTAATTGATCAGGAAAAAAATATTTAAAAAAAAAACAGCTCCTACCCCCTCTTCAACTTTCAATGTCCCAAGGACACAACTCTTAAATTTAGACTAAGCTTCACAAAGGTGTTTGCAAATGATGCGGAATGCATCGAAACACGTGTCACGTGTATAGATTTTACTAAATAGTGGTATTTACCAAGTAAAACTAATAATAATTGAAAAGTACTATGTTAGTCATTTATATAAATTATTAATTAAAAAAATATAAGCTTTAGAATACAATGCGTTGATCATATTAGTAACAATGTAGGGAGTTTCTAAATTCACAGGTTACGCTGAATTAATGGCGAACCCGGGAAATTATAACCGAAATTCGCTACCACTCGACCACGTCTTAAATCTTTAAGTTCCATCAGGTTTCAATTAAATCATTAATGTTGATCTGAATCCAAATCTATATCCGTTATCAATTAGTTTTAATTGATATATTTCGTCGATTTTTTACGTATTAACAAAAAGTGTCGAATCATTTATACTTTCTGAAATTTGAGTAATGTGGTAATCAATCATGGTACGAATGGTTAATATAACACTGATTAAAATATTTGGCAATCAAATATTTTAATAACCCCATGGATATAAAAAATATAGAATATTAAAATACTTTTAAAATGCAAAAAATGGCTTATATATACGAAAACACAACATAAGATACACAAGAGCACAAGAGTTTAGTCTCTTTTTTGGAGAAGCACAGTATAATTAGTATAAGATTTTTATAAGCAGACATATGTAGCTAATGAATTAAATTTTTATATTTTTTTTAACTATATCAAACAAATAAAAAAAGGATTTAAAATAATCATCTCTACAAGAAAATGACAGGTTGGTCGTAAGCCCTGTATAATCGCAGACTTTCGCATTCTCGTCTCTAAAAAAAATTCATTTATATTAACTTATCAGTCAAAAACTTAAAGTTGAGCTTGTCGTAAACCAGGCAGTAGAAATGGATCTTCCTCGAAAGATATCTAGAGGAAGACCAAAAAATTCATGGATGCTGTAAAGAGACAACATGGTTCGAAGACATGGCCTAGATGACGTTGTCCATGACAAAAGGACCTACAACCTAAGGACGAGGAGAGCTGACCCCAGCAGTCTACAAATACGATAAGCTGAGATGTAGCCAGAGTGAAGAAGTCAAAAACTTAAAGTATAAATGTATCCACACTACGTGGATTACGCTCTGTACTCAAGACCCAAGCGAATTCACGTACTGTAAACATGTAAGAGTGTTTTTAATGAAAAAAAGTGATAGCGCAAAACGTCACGGTTAAAATCATAATACATACTTTGTATTTTACAATTAAGAGGCTCTCTTAGTGATACGTCATCGCACGACCGCGAAGCCGAGTGGTAAATAATTACGTTTTTACTACAACGAATCGGTCCGTTTAGAAAATAGTATAATACGACCGATTCATTGAGCCGTTCGTTATTTTTATTCGCCGAAGTAGATCACCTTCGCGAGTTTTCTGCCCTCTCGCCGGCACTGGCGCCATGGTGTCTGCGTAAATCAACCATATATTGTATGGCATTGCAGGATACAATTTATTTACGTTTATATATATATATGTATATATATATATATATATATATATATATATATATATATATATATATATATATATATATATATATATATATATATATACACATATATATAAATAAATATGTATATATATATATATATATATATATATATATATATATATATATATATATATATATATATATATATATATATATGTACGTAAATAATACACACACCATATCTTCTTCTTCTTTAGCCTTCTGTCCTCCACTGCTGGATATAGGCTTCTTCCGCATCCTTGCATTCTTCCGGTCGGTTGCTGCTTGCAGCCAATTTTTGCATGTCGTTGGACCATCTTTTTTGAGGTCTTCCGACGCCACTTTTAATCCTTTAAGGTCTCCATCTTTAAATTTTTGCGGTCCATCTTGCGGGGTCTTGTCTCGCAGCATGTCCTGTCCATTGCCACCTCAGTATTGCTATGCGAACTACGATATCCGCTATTCTGGTTCTTTCCTACTTTCCTCGTTTCTTATTTTATCTCTTAGGCTAATATCAAGCGTCGATCTTTAAATGGATCAATGTTGTATCTCTGGTGCAGTTCAGAAATAAATCTCAATTTTTCTTAAATTTTTATAATTTTATTCTTATTTTCATTTATTTCTTTTAAATATGCTTCTTATGCCTATTTATTATACCTGTGTATTCTTTTATGTTTTGCCATGTATTAGTTTTGGTTATTTAAAAAAAATATAACTTTTTCATTTGTGTTCCAGTCTTGTTAACCTTAATCCCATGTCCCAAAATGAGAAATAGAAATTACTCATAGGGAATATTATATATATGACTTACGTATGTAATATGTTTTGGAAAAAAAAAAAAAAAAAAACAATATTTCACTAACTTACCTTTTCTTGGAAATATGTTTTTTGCCTTCTTTATTTAGTAACTAGCACGATTAGGTCCCTGGTTCGATTAAAACAGGTGAAACGTCAATATTAATATTTTATCGTTGGCTCGTGAATCATGCCAAATCATTGACGATCTTGCCCTTTTGTAAATGACTACCAAGAAATGCAGTTTTTTTAAAAATTTATCTAATGCAGTGCCCTACGCACGACAACAGATAAAAAAGTGATATTAATATTTCATATGTATTACTAAATATTCAGCAGGTGTTATTTCGCAGGTAAAAAAAAACAAGCGTGTAAATTATATCGAGTCATCACCGATATATCATTAATTTTATTTCTTTTACTTTCACTTCTTCGCCAATATATGCGAATTTAAAATTCATAAAGGCATAATTCGCATTTTTAACCGACACACACAATTTTCATTTCTGTATATTAAATACATATAATCACGCAATATCAATACCAGTGTGCGATTTAATCTAATCGAATATACTTCTATGCTGGCATGTCTTCAAATTATGTTTCTAGGGAATGTGAGAGACGTCTCGCACGTTTGACTTTCAAACGTACAACCTTTTGTTCGTACGAATTCAGGTAAAATTTACCCTGGACTGGTACCTGAAGCGGAGGGCTGATCACCTTTCCTTCGTGTGTTAACGATCAAGATAACACTGCGTTTATATGATGCAGTACCTTCTGCATCATTGGTGTGCGGATAAGGTTTTGAAGAAGGTGAAGATTTACCGATTATTTAGTTGCTCTCTTGCTTGCCGAATATTAAATTTTCCTAGGTACGACTGTTGCGAGTTTAACTCAAATACGAACGTGGATTTTCATGGTTGGAATTGATTGTAATCGTACATATCCTTTTTTGGAAGGCTTAACCGTGTATTAATATTTTCTCATACCAGCGTTTTGATTACCATTTTAATGCAATTTTTTCAGTGCGCCGTGGTATTAAAATTATTTAAGTTAAATTCATCGAAGTATATCACCTTCATTATATTTTTTGTCATCTAGTATGGTGTTTGAAACGTTGACAGGATAAAATATTAATACACTGATTTATCCAAGAAAAAATATATATATATCATTAAATATTTTACTGTAAATGACTTATAAGTTTAGGTCAATTTGTAATGCCTGTAATATATTTAATGCACTTAATATATTTTTTTTTAGTTTTTTCATCATCTTTAAGCTTTTAGTGGATGACGGAAATTACGTCTTTTTTAGATCGGGAACCCGTGTACTTATTTACTTGTGCAATAAATAGTATTATAGCTTCATTATTTTCAAGTGTTGTACAACATCCTGGAAACAATGTAGTTTTAGATTCTATAAGAATATCATGATATAAATAATTTAATGAGCGTTTTTCAATTACGCGAATTTTCGAAAGCGGCTTCCTAAAAATTGCTGCGATTGCAGAATTCCACATAATGATGGGTATTGTTTGAATCGTTAATGCCGACACAAAAATGGCAGTCGCTGTGTTGCACGTGCAATGTGGTTAATTATCTATAATTAATTATATGTTAAACTTGCCTAGTGTTAAACCCGGGTCTTAAAACATAGCATCTCAGACAGTCGCTGCTCGTGGTGTGTTTAAATGTTTACTATTTTGAGGTTTTTGAAATCGAATGGATAATATCGATCTCAGCTATCTACGACGCCTTCATGCAATGTAAAAAAAAACCTGAAAGAATTACAGATTTTGGATTTCGACAAAAGTTCAAATACAGTACAACTTCGATATAACTATATGACTAACTTGGGGGAGGGGGTGTTCGTTAAAGCTGAAAGTCTGTTATAAAAATAGGTTTGAAATAAATTATTGAAAAAAAACTATTATTTTTTAAATATGAATACTGTATTAAGATATAAATAAAACAATACAAAACACAAACAAAATTATATTTACTGTATTCGGACACTCACCGTGAAGTGACATTGCTGTCTGATAGCGACGCGCTTGCTTTTGGTAATCCAGCTTTGAAAAAGGAATCAAGTTTTGTTAGCACATTTGAAGTTTGCTGTTTTTTTTAATCAACTCTAAAATAACGAAAATACGTATAATACAGTTCAACTTCGTTATCTGATAAATAGTCAGTAATTTAACCGTATTTTTGGTCCGTTATATCCGAAGTCCGTTATATCGAGGTTTTACTGTATGTACATTTACTGATTATATTACGTGATGATATTCCTACCCAGTATCGTGACTTTTCTTCAGATGGTGACAGTACAGCGATGCTTATGCCTTAGTGCCTATCTCGAGTGAAAATCTCTCGTTTCGCAGTAATTATAGCAGTTTTTAACAGGCGATTATTGTATTCATCTCCGCGGTGTCGGCTGAGTTCGTGACAATGCAAGGTCAGCGCCAGAGTGGCTGCGTGGCTAATCGCACACCGTACCTAAAAACTGATGTCTTTATTGTAAATAATTCTGTAATGTCATCGACCGTAACAAGCACAGTAATTATAGGTAAACCTTCGAGTCCTCGACCCGACTTTTCGTTAGTTTTCCCGCCCACGTGGGTTTTGGTATGTAACCACAATTGTTTGAAATTTTCACGAAAGTCTTTAACTTAAACTACCAAAAGTTAATGTTTTTCGTAAAAATCTAGTTTACTTCGTCTTCTCTTAAATCATATAATAATTTTTGTGTAAGTTTTTACCCATCTTATCTTTTCCTCTTTTATGCTACCTAATATTCCTCCTTCATTTGCTTTCCCCATATGACACCTTAGCATTTTGCACGAGTAGAACAAACTCTTAAGGAAACTCATTTCAAAATTGGTTACCTACTTATGTGGGGATTTTGATGTTTAACTCGACACCGTCAGCGCTGAGATCGTTTAATAATTTCAGTCGACATTGATATCGTGGTATGTCCCTCGTTTCATACTATTGTTTTCGTCTCGAACTTTAATCTTCTCCTTTCCCTTTTTTCCTCTCTACAGTTCCTCTTCCATTTATTTTTACAAATGAAGGAATAAATATAATTAAGGAATAACATGGAATTTTGTTATTGGGACAGTAAAGTAAAAATTCTTGTTTTGTATTACTTACAAATATGTGTATCACTTTCTGTTACTGATACGTTAAATTCCTCAACAAAAATATAAAACATTAATGTCCTTCACCTGAGGTCTTTCATTTACGTCATTTACATCCTATGTGAGAAAGGAGAGTGAATGCTGGGAACAAAGTGAATGGTGCACTGAAATCAGTTATAGCAAATAAAAACCTATCAGCGGAAGCTAAACTGGCAGTGCACAACGGAGTCCTGGTTCCAACTCTAATGTATGGAAGTGAAACATGGAGTTGGCAAAAGAAGGATGAAAGTAGACTGAATGCAGTCGAAATGCGATCTCTCAGAAGAATGTGTGACAAAACGATGTATGATAGATGTGCGAATAGTGAAATAAGGAAGGAATGCAAAGCTGAGATAAGCATTATCGATAAAATTAAGAAAGGTGTGTTGAGATGGTTTGGACATGTAGAACGAATGAGTGAGGAAAGAACGGTAAAACAAATTTATGAGGCGAATGTTAGCGGGAAAAGAAGCAGAGGAAGACCGAGAAAAACATGGCACGATCAGGTATGCCAAATACTTGAAAGTGGTCAGGTTAGGAGTCGTAACAATCGGCGGGTATGTATGAGGAGATGCATGAACGTGGAAGAGGCGAAGAATGTTTGCAAGGACAGAGTGGTGTGGCGCTCTATTCTCTCTGCCTACCCCTGCGGGGAAGCGGCGTGATGGTTAGTTAGTTAGTTAGTTTTTACATCCTATCAAATATATTCCACGAGTCTGAAGCTCGGGTCAAAGCAACCTGCCTTTATGTAATCGTGGTTGAGTTGACACCTCGTCGATTTAATGCGGTGCCCTATCCAATCAAGTATATGCAAACATTGAAAATTGAGTACGTTTCTTGAAGTCATTACTTAGAAAATAATTATCCGGGACTGCTGTTATTTCAATATTAGCAGTAATATTTATTTATACTATTTATTTTTAGTTTCATTTATTTTCAGGCTGTGTTTTGACTATTTTTTATCACCTGCTTATAAACAGTTATCAAATATATGGGTACAACAAAAACGTATATTAGTCAACTCTGTTTTATGAATGAATATAAATACAACAAGGTAGAAATACATTAGGCGACCTTCAATTTTTTATTGGTACTTTTGTACTATACTTGCCTTTTTATAACGTATTTAGCATAATATTTGGTAAGACATTTTTTACTTAAAATATTGTCCAATATTTATTTTATACATCCTTCACATTTTAAAGATTTTTTGTATATTTTTAATATCATTGAATCTTTCGCTATTCGTAAGAGTATATAATTAGTTTGGGATATACATATTTTTTTTTACATATTTTAGTGAATTAAAAACAAAATTACCATAGACGACT
This sequence comes from Brachycentrus maculatus, assembly GCF_059751285.1. NCBI lineage: Eukaryota > Metazoa > Arthropoda > Insecta > Trichoptera > Brachycentridae > Brachycentrus > Brachycentrus maculatus. The sequence goes on from NW_028280805.1 coordinate 257,406, forward strand.
TCTTTCATTAAAATATCAAAACTGTAATAATGCACATATTTCGGCACTGAAAAATTCCATTCTCAATTAAACTTTTCCATCTTTTCTATTAAACTAGGGTAGGCACTGCTTGTATATTATGCTTTTATGGAACGCGCGCAACTGTAATATGTATGTATTGTGAGCATACTGCAAAAAACTACGTAGTCAATCGTGTTTGATTGAATTCAATCGAATACGAAATTTTTTCTTAAAATTTTATCAAATATTCAGGTTTAAAATGATTTTTTTTTTAGTATTTAATCCCGGAAACTCATTTTAATTTCTTTTTGACCATTCTTAAAGCAATAAATAACACGTTAAAAGTGATGAATAAAAATAAATTAATATTCAAAGTAATTCAAAATACATCGTGGATTATGTATTTCTGATTTACATACGATAGAAAACTATATGAAAAATTATTCTTTTTCATTCAACTCTACAACCTGTACATTAACAATCAAGCAAAGATTGAATTGTGGTTAATATAAATCATGCCTTAATATATTTGCGGTAAGTCTATTTTTTCGAGTGTCTACATACAACGTGCGGTACGATTAATGGCTAAATTTAGCCTTACCTATTAAATCACATACATAATGTTTTTCGCAATAAATTTGTATGTAACTAATTGAGACGATTTTAGATTAAGACCTACCGCGAATACTACCGGTTTAAAAAACCTCTCATACATAGAAAAAACAATTGCGTATATAAATTAATAATAAATGATGTGATTGATTGTATCACTGACCCATTTACCGTTATGAAATTAATCGCCATTACAAATGTTGCATTTTTTTATTTAGTAATTTCGACGCGTGGGTCTCATATATTGTTTTTAATTAAATTTATTTTAATATTAATCAGTCCACCTCCGTAGTGTAATGGTCAGCATGCTCGGCTACCGTTCTGGAGGTCCCGGGTTCGATTCCCAGGGGGGTTTAATAAATATAAGTGATTTTTTCACTCTAATATTTATTCAATATTACACTGGACTGGTACCTGAAGTGGAGGGCTGATCACCTTTCCTTCATGTGTAAACGATTGAGATAACACTGCGTTTATATTAAGCTGTGCCCTTGCACCATTGGAGTGCGGTAAGGGTTTTATTTTATTTTATTGTTGGCTTATCGAATTATATGTATTTTACGTTGTGTTGAGATTTAATTATTTTCTTAATTTACAAGAAAACGGAATAACATTAAATTTTATTTTAAGCTACGTCAATTTTATTTTACTTTTAGAACTTATGATTATTAATAATTTTGATACTCTCTCAAAAGAATTTTGTCTCTGGTAAAGTCTGAGAGTCGAAATCATCGGCAGGTGTGTATAAGGAGATGCATTAACGTGGAAGAGGCGAAGAATGTTTGCAAAGACAGAGTGGTGTGGCGTTTCATTTTCTCTGCTTACCCCTGTGCGGTGGCAGAGTGATGGTTAGTTTTACACTCTGGACATCTGGGGATGCTTAGAAATTGAGGATATTAAGAGTAAATAAGGGTAAATTACAATATCAAACTTTTAACTGATTTTTAAATACAATTTTGCTGAAATAAATGTTTTTTCTTAGAAATTAACATAAATGACGTACACGTGTTTTTTTAGTAAGTAAGTGCCAAAATAACCTTCAAATTGTTACACGTACGTGTAACATCTATTATAATAAATCCAGTCAAAGCGTTTTCTAACTTATCTCCTTTATTACCTTGTTTTTAGTTTTCGTCGTTTATTGTTATTTTTCTGTTGAGTTCGTGTTCCTTCCTAGTTTAAATTAAAACTAAATACTAGAAAATTATATTATTTTTTGACATCTCATCAAAGATGAAGAATATTAGATGATGAATATAAGAAAATGAGATGTCAAAAAATAATATGAAAATAACTCCTCTAATTGGAGATAATCCAGATTTTGTGAACAAGTATTTGGACACACTCAAAATGTTGTCTAGAAAATTATGTTTATCATTTTTGTTGGTAATATTTATTTCTGAACGAATTCAGTAGATTTATCGAGATTTATTTCCAGCGATGCACTTACATGAAAATCGATAGAGCGCCTTTAACTGAGAATTTAATTATATATTTAATAAAAAGGGCTATAAAGATATAATATAACTTCGTTGACCTTTCTGAAATGACCTTTATCCTCGTAAAACTGTCATATTCGTCTTCATTATACAATTTAACTTACAATATTTTGAATATTATTGTATGAATAAATATAAAGGATTTATCTTCCGAGGTATCGTTATCAACATTTACTATAGATTTTTCACAGAGAAGAAACAATTTTACGGAAAGGGTATATGGAAATCTTTTGAAATGACCTAATACTTCCATACTCGCTTCCCATTTTCTTTGTCTTTGTATTTGCTAAACATTTTAAATATTTCTTTTTAATTTATTTCAAGTGAAATAAGGAAGGAATGAAAAGCTGAGATAAGCATTGTCGATAAAATTAAGAAGGTGTGTTGAGATCGTTTGGGCATGTAAATCGAATGAGTGAAGAAAGAATAAGAAAACAAATTTATGAGGCGAATATGGTTGGTAAAAAAGCTGAAACAGACCGAAAAAAACTTGGCGTAATCAAGTATTTCAAATGATTGAAAGCGGTCAGGTCAGGAGTCGGAATAATATGCGGGTATGTATGAGGAGATGTATGAATTCGGAAGCGGCGAAAATTGTCTACAAAGACATATTGGTGTGGAGTTTTATTCTCTGCCTATCCCTGCGGGGAAGCGGCGGGATGGTAAGTTAATTAGTCAATTTTATTTCAGTGGATTTAATAGATTGGCAACTGAAAAAATTAAACAGGGATATATTAGAACGAATAACGATTGAAAATTAAACGATAATATGGGTTGATGCGTGATGGTTATTAAGTTAGTTTTTTTCTATTATATAATTAAAATGTAAACTTGTTTTAAAATCACTAAACAAAGTTAAATATTTAACAAAGTTGCGTTTTAAACAAAGTTACATTTTAATTATCAAATGGAAAATCACAAAGTTAGTGCTTCAAATTTAAATTATATAGTCTTTTTTTAATTAATTAATTTAAATGAAATAATGAAATACCAAGTACGAACCTTTTTTTGTTTTATTTTTCTTTATTGAAAGATTTTCAATAATATTTTTCCTAGATTTAAGTTTTGTACTGACATTTCTTGGTGGAATTGCATTTTATAGAATAAAATAATAACTTTGTGGAAAAAAATACATAGTTGTTATTTTATTCAATATTTTTCATCTTGATGGCTTGATAATTGAAGTACTCCAAGCTTGCATAAATTATGGATGCCCTTTTCAACATGAATAAAATTTCCCGCCCTCACCGCCATTTCCCGTGTCCTTGCATTCTCTATATTTCTCAACAGCCAAATAATAGCCACTTTCGGTACAATCTCCTCAACGACCATATTTAAAATGCATCTTGTCTGATCGAAGATATCGTGTAATATCGCATCAAAAGTTGTGAAATCTTGTGTTTCTTCGGATAAAAAATCGTGTTATTTTAACAATATTTAATTTATTAAATTAAAGCGAGTCGAGTTCAGCAGTTAAAGAAACGATACTTGTTTATGCCATTAGGAAATCGAAAATGATGAACATACAGGAAAGATAACCTGAATTAAAGAATATTTTTGTTAAGACTGAATGTAAAGAAAAAAGATATTTGAAACTGAAAACACAAATGCTTGATTTAGATTTAAACGCGCGGTAAAGAAAGAAACCTTATTTTAAAATATTGAAACTTTGGAAATGTGCTGAGTTTTAATTAAATTATGAATTGCTTATACATATAATATATATATATATATATATATATATATATATATATATATATATATATATATATATATATATATATATATATATATATATATATATATATATATATATATATATATATATATATATATATATATATATATATATATATATATATATATATATATATATATATACATATGTATGTATGTGTTTATTTAGCAATTCATATTTCTCAAGTTAATATGGGTAGAACTGATTGCAATTTTTTTTCTTTATTGTTATTGATAAGATGCCAAAATATATGAGGAATGAAATAAAACAGCTAATAAAATTAAATGTTTAGAAAAATACAATGATAATGTATTTTTAATTAAGAGGCCTTTCTGAAGGAAGGATAGTAAGAATAGGGAAGGTTATTGTTAAAAATACATCACAAACACCCAGACCAATTGAAAATAAATCTTTCTTGAATTTATTTTGCAATTGGCGGGAATCGAACCCGCGACGCCAGTTTCGCATTCCAGCGACTACCCAACTACGCCACGACGTCCGTCGTGTAACCGCTTATAATTATGCATAGAATGAAGTAGTAATATTGTAATATAGGATATAAAATGCAAACTATTAGTCAATGTACGTCATAATGTAGTATTTAGAAATGAAATAAATAAAATAACAATTATAATAAACACTCGGTGGGCATCAATTCGCTAATGTATCAATTATACACATACGGCACGAAAATATATTTTCAAATAAATTATTCTAAGATTTGTCTAATCAGCATCTCTTCAGTGCACGATTAAAATGGCTGATTTATCAGCGGGCAATAAATCATCAATTTATTACACCGCGTTGTTACCTTTTCTCGTCGCTTTGCAGTGTTTATTTTTTTCTCAGTATCGGCCGATGAGTATAAATGAGCATAAATCCACAGGCAGTTAATTTAATCACCGTTTGTACGTGGATCATCTCGTGTTAGCGCTGGAAAATTTCACTTTTTGCCTCTCCGACCGCCTCGCGTTACTTTCTTCCCGCATAAATTATTCTATTATTTAACGTCGGCGGTGTTTGCCGTTAGTTGCCCAATTTTAATATTACGAAACCGATCGATTGCCTACGTATAATGGGTATACCTACATTCGTACGGTGTGTAATCTTCGATACTGATTCCGACCACTGTAATTATTTTCGTTTTCTTATCCCGATTGAGATCGGCTACTGACAGGAACAATTTATTACTCTTCATTCTTTCAATACCGCAACTTTTCTTAACATATTTTTTGACATCTCGTCATAGATGAAGAAGAATTCTGGGCAATGCCTGAAAATACGATAATATTATGTATACCTTACCTTGACTGCCTCCGCAGTGTAATGGTCAGAACACTCGTCTACCGTTCTGGAGGACCCGAGTTCGATTCCCAGAGGGGGGGGATCAAGTAAATCTGAGTGATTTTTTCACTCTAATATTTATTCAATATTACTCTGGACTAGTACCTGAAGCGGAGGGCTGATCACCTCTCTTTCATGTTTTAACGTTTAAGATAGCACTGCGTTTATATTTGATGCAGTGCTCTATGCACCATTGGAGTGCGGATTGTATATTTTTCATTGGAGTGTATATTTTTGTGTAGCGTGGTCTAGTAAGGATTCTTTATTCTTTCATTTTTTATGAGGTCCGAATCCTGGATAATATTCACATACTTATTTAAGCTTATTTCAGCTTATAATTTGACAAAATAATTCCTAATTGGAGATAATCCAGATTTGTGAACAAGTATTTGGACACACTTAAAATTTTACAACTTTTCAAAACATATTTGAAGCTAAAGTACTAAAGAACATTATACTTGAACAAAATAAATATATGCCTTTTTTTAAATTAAATTTTGCATTTAAAAATGTTGACGCTCATAGAAGTGTGAGCTAAATGATTTGTAAAAAATTGATCTTTGATTCTGAATGACGCAATTTTTTGTGATATCGTTTTTCGTCGCCCATTTTTATTTAAATAAAAATATTTAGACATATTTACTATGTTTAACATTTATTTATCGATTCATATTTTTTACATCTGCGATATGATTAAAGCAATCCAGTGAAAATTAATCCTTTATTTCAAATTTTAGCGAAATTGTTTTTCGTCAACTTATTTTTTAATTAAACTAAAAATATTTTAGATATACATATTCCGCATTCCTTTATTAATTTAATTTATTTTCGACTATATTTTATTATACCACGATGTGGTTAGAGTAACACACTGGAGATTAATCCTTTATTTTAAAATCTATGAAGTATACGGTATTCATTTATTGAGTTTGCGTTTACTTTGTAGAATTTCATGAGATATTCACGAATATACCTTTAAAACAAAACGCAATTTGTTTTCATTCATTTTTCTTGCCATCTTAGACAGCAATTAAAAAACCGACTTTTTCAATGCCGTCGCAAGAAAAAAAGGAAAATAAGCTACCACGAAAAAAATCATTCTTGGATAAAGATTTCAATTTATTGTTGATATGCTTGATAAATTCATACATTTAATAGTCACATTCCAGTCGAAAAAAACCCTTTACCATTGAGGAAAATATTTTATTATTCAACATTTCAACCGTAAAGCTGTTATAATTTGATATTTTATTTTGATTTAAAACATCATTATATTGCTGACGTGTTAAAAGTTAAAGTAGTAATATTATTTTCCTCGTAATAATAAAAATAACGCACGTTTATTTCCTTTATTTCCTTTACTTCATATGACAACAGTTGACGTTAAAAGAAGGTTGAACGTTCTTTGCATGACATCACGTACATTAAAATCGCCAGTCAAAACTCTGATATATCTCATGAGGGTCTATCAAAAGGTCGTGTTGGCACTGCTTTGTCTAAACACGTCTGCTATTTTGACCTTCCTACTGTGTTTTTTTTTATTAATCTCTTAAATAAGTGCCGCAATGATTCTCCAGACACTTGCATATTTCCGTTACTGTGACCTTTGTCTCAAGGCCATAAAGATGATTTGCGATGCATTTTTGTGTGCAGAATTTCAGTAACAAATATAAACTAAAGTCATTACGAAAACATTCAAATATATACATGTTATTTCTTCAGTGTGATTAATTATAACGATAATTCCGTACATCACCCACAGATTCTCACACTCCCACGTACACATATTGACTACCTTTCATTATTTTATTAATAGAATATGTAATTGGGTGAAGATACTCTTAAATATTTTTGAAGTTGTATTTTTCCTTTAATTTTTTTAAAATTTAAATATATATATATATATATATATTTATATATATATATATATATACATATATATATATATATATATATATATATATATATATATATATATATATATATATATATATATATATATATATATATATATATATTTACTCTTTTATTAGTATGTGAGGTTCGAATCCTGGATTATAATCACATACATGAGAAACGCCAGAAAATATCATTTTGATTTCTATTATTTTAGCTTATAATTTCGCGAGTTAATTTATTTACAATATGAAAAATAACTCCTACAATTGGAGATAATCCAGATTTGTGAACAAGTATTTGGACACACTCAAAATGTTATTTATAGTTATTGAATTGATTTAAAATGTGGGCTTTGTATGACATTTTTTTTATGACAAATTTCCTCCTTTACCGCCATTACAAGATCATCAGAATGGCAAATTGTCTGAAGAAGAGTTTACAGTTAATTGATCATTTACCATTTACTGGTTTGGTGTCATGTTACCTTAATCGTGATCTCACACTATTAAATAGTGGTTAATATTACATGTGTGGTACCATGTTATATCACATTACTACGGATACGGACAAAAAATAAGTATGCATAATTATAAATAGGTAATAATATTTTATGCTATAAAACTTTCATTTTTGTCTGAGTAATTTAAATGATCAAAATAATTGATTTAAAAAAATTATATCGACAAGCCGTTTTATTTTTACATACAAATTTACACATACACCTTTTTTGTTTGAAATATTTTTGCAATTCAATTAGAGTTATCATTCGTCCCTATACGTCGGGAGGGACATTGCATGGTTATTTATGGTGGTATTTAGGGCAAAAGTTATCTCTATATTCTTTATGCAAATAATTTTCTTATAATTTCCGTCAAAATCTAAATAAAAAATACTCGCATTCGTATCATACGTTTGTTCTTCGACGTTATCCATTACCAAAACAAGTCCATTAATTCAGAAATGCAATTCGAACTGGTTATTAAATTTAATGATTTTAAAAATATCTAATCAATATTAATCGAAAAATATTGAGGAAAAAAATATTTTTATATTCCGGAATCGTCAGTGTGTACTTTGCCTTCATATACATTTAAACTAATAACCTCGTACAAAAAAATACCCCTGTCTGTACCCAATGGTGCATACAAGACTGTATCGGATTGACGCAGTGATGACTTGATCTTTAATTGATAAAGGCTGATCACAGGCGAGGGGCTCAGTCCTTCGCTCCAGTTCCTTTGATATACAAATGAAATATATTTTAGGGGAAAGAGGTGACGTGAGTGAAGGACAATACTGCTTTTTAGAAAAGTAAATGGAGATAGAACGGTGGGCGATTTTAATTACGAAGAGGAACAGGTGAATAGTAATAGAAATAACCAAGAAGTTCGGGATTGCATGCCCGCACTTTCGCAATTAGGGCAACCGTTTTCTTCATCTTCGTCTTCTTCAAAAATGCAAGCTACCGTTATTTACCAGTCCTTTGAGGTGAAATTCTCTTCGAAATTAGAGATACCTTATTCTATTGTGACACGTGTTTCGATACATTCCGCATCATTTTCGAACACCGTGCGGTATTCGATTTGATGCGGAACGCATCGAAACACGTTTCTCAATTGATCTGGAGAAATAGTTGTATTTACCAAGAAAAACTTAATTAAAAAAGGAATCTAATTGTTGAGAAACTTTCTTCTTTTAGCCTATTGAAATCGAGTTTGAAATATGTGGATTTGGTATATTAAAATATTTCCCAGGTATACTCAAGTTCGCCTTGCAATCGTGTGTGCGCAAACCCTTAAGAACTTGACCATGAATGGTCTATTTGAGATATCTATATATTTGCCAAAGCCAAAGTGTGTCAAGAAAC